>NW_022900923.1:26874095-26880530 GCF_012274545.1 Fukomys damarensis
CTTGCGCTGCAGACAGGCGGCAGAACCACTGAGCTAAATCCCCAGCCCTATAACTGTTACTATAACTCCTTAGTCATAAACAGCATCTGAGAGAGTAGTATGTTAAGGGTTAGTGTGAAGAAACCTGAAACTACATTAGAAAGTGGTATTACATATGCTAAAACAAGGATCTATAAGAATATAGTCATTGTACCCATTTAATCATAGATAACAAGAAAATAATTACAACTTCTTAACATGAAATATGAACTTTCTTACTGATAAACAGCTGTCCCTCATAGTTAGATATTATCCATACCATATGACAGGCAATCATGAGATTGGTGGTTGATGAATTTTTCTCATTCTATAATTTTTTGTATTCCCCCAAAATTAAAGATAACTCAAATTCACACCTTTTTTATTTATTTATTTTTGTT
Source organism: Fukomys damarensis (assembly GCF_012274545.1). Taxonomy (NCBI): domain Eukaryota; kingdom Metazoa; phylum Chordata; class Mammalia; order Rodentia; family Bathyergidae; genus Fukomys; species Fukomys damarensis. Next base: position 26,874,515 of record NW_022900923.1, read on the forward strand.
GTTGTTTTTTGATACAGTCTCACTATATAGTTCAGGCTGATCTTGAACTCACTATGTAGCCTAGGCTGTCCTGGAATTCATGGCAATACTCCTGCCATCAGAGTGCCAGGATTATAGGTAGGTACCACCATGCCCAGCTTCAAATCGTGTGTGTGTGTGTGTGTGTGTGTGTGTGTGTGTGTGTGTGTTTGGTCGGGGGACAGTACCAGAGATTGAACTCAGGACCTTGCACTTGTGAGGCAGGTGCGGTGCCACTGAGCTAAATGAAGGGCCTCAAACCAATTTTTAAACTTAGTCTGCCAAGTCATTTCCTGTTGACAAGAACCTGAAGAAAATACCATCATTATCACCAAACCTCTATCCTGGAGAAGTGTTTTAGCTGCAAATTTTCCTGAATTTTTCCAGTGATGGTATTGATAGTGGGATTTATGTCCCCTGGCTGTTGGAAAGACTGGGTTCCCATGACTCTCTATACTCTCCAGCCTTGAAAGATATACTTATCAGATCTAGTAGATATTATGACTAAATATGAATGTGCTTTGCAGAGAGATTAAAGTGTGTGTGTGTGTGTATATATATATATGTATAAGAAATAAATATATGCAATAATTGTATAATGTTCAAATTTAGCATAAGACTCATAAAAAATTTTTTAGTTCCCATTTGTTTGCGCCTGTTTATAGTGTACTTGCTTGAGCAGCACATATATTTGTTTATCGTTAGAACTCCTTAGTCATAAACAGTACTATGTTTTTCCAAAAGAAGAAATGAAGACGTGTACATACTTCTGAAAATTGCCACTGCAAACATTTTGAATGAATATTCTCTTGGGGGGAAAAAAGAATATTCTTCACAATCTTCTTAGGCCATTATGTGATGGGTTCCTGTGCATATGTATTTCCTATAGTCTTTAGAGACAGAGTGACTTCTTTTCTCTGAGAAAGAACCAGGCAGTGACACCTTCATTAACTCTGATGCTGAGCTTTTTCCAGAAGACAAAGTAGCACACCTGCTAAAAGGCTCCAAGGTGTCAGGTCAAGCTTCTCCCTGACTGTTCTATGTGAACCACATATAAAAGGCCTTATGGGGAAGGTTCTATCAGATTACACCATTTGGCGCTTATAACTGAGACTTGCCTACCATTGTGGGGAAAAAAAATTTTTTTAAGACATGTTTTCTTTTTCTGGCACTCAGATGAGTATAGGATCAAACCAGTGGAAGAGGTCAAATACATGAAAAATGGGGCCGAAGAAGAGCAGAAAATAGCAGCCAGGAACCAAGAAAACTTGGTAAGAATTGAATTTCTCATTTAACAATTAATTTTGGTGACACCATTGTAATAAAGTCTGCAGTGCATGTTTATACCGCAACTTACACACCGGTGCAGGATTTCTTGAAAATACTGCCACTATTTATAGCTTTCCTGGAAGCTGCACTGTTACTCCTGTATCCTGTTTGTCTCTGAATAAGTCATTCTCTAATCTAGATAGGGAAGGCTCAAGGGAAAATAAAGCAAAATTATTAATGTTTTAAGAGACCTAAATTTAGGGAGGAAAAAGGCATGATGATGTAGGATTGAGATTTAGAGAAGGGAGATTTTTTTTCCCCCTTTCTGCCTCTTTAATTCTTATCCAGGTCGGGAACAATGGAAAAGTTTAATTATTCTAGACAAGTAATACTGAGGAAGTTGCCTTTCAAAGGAAAATAATGTACTTTTAAGGTAGGTCTCTGTTAAAAGAGTTAGTACTTTGCATTCACAATGTTAAAGATATTGTAGGTTTTGACTTAGTGTGAGAATTGTAGTGATATAAAATAGGAAGTTAAGAAACTCATAAAAATGTGAATCAATATACATATTACACTTTATTATTCCATCTCTAATAGATAAAAAATATCTACGTGTGACTTTCAGCTTTGAAGGCAGAAGCTACCTGGGTTTAAATCTCACCTCTGCCAGTTGTTCACTGTGGGATCAAGTTGCTTTACTTCTTTAAATCTTGCACCCAAAAAATAGGGAAAAAAACAGCGCCTTCTGACAGTGTTGTGAGTGCTACATGAGAAGATGGTTAACGCTTTTGAGTACTGTGCATAACATAAGAACTTGTGAGAGACTTAGGCATTGTCAGTAAACAAAAGGGAAAAATAAAGAACGTTAGAATCAGAGTTTCTTTTTTCTTTATGTTAATTTGTGAGAGATAGCTAAATGAATACTTTTGATTAATGCCAATATTACATGTATTTTAGCAAACTTTGCTTTAGAACCATGAAATTATTTAAAAAGGATTCTTTGAGTACTTTTTATGTACAAAGCGTTTACTAAGCACTGAAAGATACAAAGTACTTAAACTTGCACTTCTTAAGAAACTTAAAGTTAAAACAATTAGATTCAGCAAATATTCATCAACTGTCTCTTGCATAAAAGGCATTGTGCTGGATTCTGCAGAGAAACAGAAAGAGAAGGAACCGTTGACCCTCATTTTAAGGTGCTCAAGTTACCATGGACAGAGTGAGTCTCAAGTGACTATAAATAAAACAGGCTAAGATTGAATTACAAGAAAGAAGTACTAATGCTGCAGATACTCACAGGAGACAGCGATCACATCTCTTGAACCATCAGGATATACTTTATGAATGGGTTTGCAATGAATGAGTTTGACCCTTGAAGTACGAAATGACCTCGGATGCCCCAGGCAGAGTAACAGATAGAAAGCATAAAACAAATACTCCTGCTTGACTGGGGAAGGAAGACGGTATTAGTAGGGAATCAATGAGAGATACGATAAAAATGTAGATGGGGTAATGTATAGAGCCTTGATGTCCAGCAGAGAAGTCTCAAATTAATGCAGTCAATGAAAGAGAAGCTTCAGATGTTTTTAGGCCAAGAATCGGCAGGATGAGATTGTAGTTTAGGGAAGTTTATATAGCAGCAGCAAGTACAATGTATTTTGGCACAAGGAGCCAAGACAGAGCCACTGTGATAATAGTCTTAGTAAGAGGCAATAGGCCTGAACCAAGCAAGCAGTGACAGGGAAAATAGAAAAGTCTGGAGTAAAGTTGCAGAAGTCAAAGCAGCAGGATTTGGCAGTTCATTAGATATTAAAAGAAAGCATAGGCATTAAGAGATAATAGTAATACCATTATTTTGACCACATAGAAAAATGATGAGTTTGTGGTGATGAAAATAAGTCATTGATGACCTTGATGAAATGGAGAAATCAGTAGGAAGATTGTGCTTGATGAAAATATAACGCGCTTATTCATTCACCATTCATTCTTGCCTACCCTTAAAAAGAGGTGGTACACAAGGGAGAATGTTAATCCATTATACAGCGTAACAAATACATAAACAGGACACCAGTGACTTCCAGATTCTCATGCTCTCTAAGAATTAGGGGACATAATCACACATGAGACATAAATCCCACCTTCTTGAGCTCGCTTTCTTTTAGCAGACAGAAGGTTTGTGACCTCAGTGACCATAATTGAAGGTACAGTGTGAGAGCTGGGTCTGGTTTTCAGCAAGCAAAGCTTTAGGAACTTGTAGAGCATCCATGTAGGGACATCTAGTGGAAGTATAGAGAGGATGGTGTGGAGTTCAGTAACTGGGAGCACATCATGTACTCAGTATATTCTTGTTGCTTCAGTGAATGAGTTAGCGTAGTTGGACCTGCAGGTGTACATTTGGGTTGGGTTGACTGCTGAACACTTTGAGTACATGAGAGTGCCAAATGAGACAGCAGTCAACACTTGCATCCTAGGACAATGAGGTCCCCTTCAAGGCCCACCCTTTGTGGTCTGTGCTCATGTGGGGCTTTGGTTTATGCCTAGCCACTGCCCTCTGCTCACAAGATCCCTCCACATTGGAGATCTTTGGGTTGTTCTAAGGTCTGGACTTGCTTCCTCAGAGCTTAACCGGAACCTGCCTTCTTCCTCATACTCTACCCTTTCATTTTTGCCTGCTTTATTCTTATTTGTTTCTGAGACTGCAGCTAATTGTTTCAGTCCACGAGAAGCCTCTCCAGACCTCATCAATTCAGTTTGTTCTCTTTTGTTCTCTCTGATTATATTTGTGTTCTCCTTTATAATACTCAGCACAATTGTTTTGTAACAAATATGAATAATTTGCTGCATATGCACTTCTCTCTTAGCCTGTAAGCTCATGATGCTAAAAATCTTATATTTTGGCATGTAAATTAAATATACAGCACCTAGTAGTTGCTTAATAAATGCTTAAGACCACCAGTCACTTGAGCCCTTTGACTGCAATTTCTGGGGCTGGAGATCATGCTGAATTTCTGAAGCTGATGATGAAACATTTATATGTCAGTCACTTATGCATTCTCAATTAGAAAATATTCATTTATTCCAATTTTCATTACTGCTTAACATCCATACATCTTACTTTGGTTTCTCTCTTTGATTCATCTTAAGAAAGGTACTGTGAAGTAACATTGGCTTATATTTTGATAATAAAAAAGATGATATGCCCATTATCATAATTTCTAGCTTTATAACTTAGGTCAGATATCTACAATTTCTGAACTCCAAATTCTTCACCTAGAACCCAAGAATAACAATATTATTAGAGTATTAGAATAAAATGTTAATATGGGGATATGTTTAGCATTTTAGCAAAGGGAGTCTTCCTTAACAAAGACATAGAAAACAAAAGCTATGAAGAAAACTCTCATTACATCAAAGTTAAATATTTTTGCAAAACAAAATAACAGGAATAATTGATGGGAAAGATCCTGGAGAAAACATTTATGATCAATAAAAGATAAACTAATATCTGGGACTTATAAAGTACACTTGTAAATAACTAAGAAAAACATAATAAAGAACTGTCGACCCTCACTTTAAGGTGCTTAAATTACCATGGACAGAGTGAGTCTCTAATGATTATAAATAAGGCAGGCTAAGACTGAATTTCAAGAAAGAAGTACTACAGATACAGGAGACAGCCATCATATCTCTTGAACTATCAGGATTATGTAATAGGTAAAACACCTATTAGAAAATAGATGGTTCACAATAGAAGATATTGAAAAGTAAGCGTATAGAAATATGTTCCACATCACTAGTGCGTGCCCTCTTCCTCAGCTCTCTGCAACTCCATCTCTTTCTTTCTCTGAAAGATACTGAGCCCCGCTCGCCTGAATGGCTGGAAACTCTCTGGAGCTCCTCTGTGGTTTTGCTCACACAGTTAATTTTGTGTTTCAAGAGCTGATGTGCCAGTTCCCAAATCAGTTTATTCTAATTTTCTTTATAATTGTGTAATTTAGTTAAATAATGTGCAAACCAATGAAAAACAAGTGTGAAAAGAGCTATTTCAGTGAAAATTCAATTGGATGGCTTTGGAAAGCCTTGATGAAGGCAAGTTACTAAAAGCTTGTTGCTAAATTAAATCATGCACTCAGATTATTTCACAAGGTCTTTACCATCTCGTTTCATTTAAAAAGACAAAAACAAGGAATCTCAGATACACATTAGGTATGGGCAATTCAGATCATGCAGGTGAAACCCTGTAATCATTGGTTCCTTAATGAAAGAAGTTGTTTGCCTATGTCCAAAAGTGGGAGAAGAAACGCACATTTGTGTATTTTAAAATAAAACAATTTATTCTAAATGTATATAGACAGTATTATGTTGCACTACTTATCTCACTGTATTATTTAATTAGTAATTTGAGTGATTACGCCTAGTACAGTTTTTATTATAATCATGTAAATGCAAATTGAACATAATGCTCTATTTTATACTCATTAAATTGGCAAAAGCCTTGAACTTTGGTTAGTGTCAGATTTTGACATGATTGTAGGAAAATGTGTATTCATATACAAGTGGTACACGTCATGGAGGACAGTTTAGTGGTATCAGTGAATGTTTTAATGTACATCGCCATGACCCTGTACTTCCATGTCTTGCTATTCACCCAAGTAGTTGCCCACGTGTAGTTAGAATGGTACAAACTGTCATGGGAAAAATCACTCAAATTGTAAATATATATATATAT
>NW_022900923.1:26880615-26893223 GCF_012274545.1 Fukomys damarensis
CATAATTTAGCTTTTTAAATGAAGCTAAACACAACCACTGTATATTTTCCATGCATACTTGTGTATGTGCAAAGATTCATAGATAAAACTGGGATGTATATGTTCCAAACTACCACCATATATTGCTCAGTTGACAGGGAACTTATGTACACTGAAGCTCAATTCTCTGCTCTATAAAATGGGGACAGTAATTGAGCCCTCTGAAGTGGGAAGATGTGAAAATTAAATATGATATTAGCACAGTTCCTGGCATAGAAAGTGCCACTACTGGCTATTATAATTATTTCTTTTATTAGTAGAATTGAATTGTGTGGGAGTTAATGAGAAAGAATTGGGTGTGTGGTCAAAGGAGATTTTTATCCTTACACTTAATGTTTTAAATTTTGATTTTAAATTGATTTGTTAAGAAGGGAAAATAGGGCCAGGGATTTAGCTCACTGGCGCCATGCCTTCCTCACAAGAGCAAGGTCCTGAGTTCAATCCCAGAACTGAAAACAAAACAACAACAACAAAAAAAGAAGGGAAAACAAAATTCCAATTTTGACTACCCTGGAATCTGCAAGTAGGATTATGATATTTTCTTAAGTAAATATCCTCAGGTTTTAATTACTCTCTGATGTCTCTGATTAACAGATGAGAACTGTTTGAAGGCAGCCAGAAAGAAACCCAGGGATCATTAAGCCTTCCTTTATGGAGGGTAACAGTTTTACACATAAATAATTTAAAAGCATCTTACTCTAGACTTGGCAGTATTCTGTCCCCTTGACCTCTCCAAGTAACTGTCTTGACAAATAAAGTACATTCTGGATATAAATGAAGTCGTCTTTCTTACTGTACAGCAAAGTATTATCTTGTTTTTCATAATTAACATTTGTAGTTCTTAAGCCTTCCTCCCATAAGAGTTATTAAATCACTTGATGGTTTTGTTTTAGTTCTGGTATTTTCCTAGATTTACATGTATTATATTGGTTTTTGATTCACTATTCTCAGATATATTTGCATAAATTAGAAGATTCTTTCCTCTCAGGTGACGTATAATCTGGTTAATTGAGCTTTTGATTTCTATCTCATCCATAGAGTTGAAAGCTGATTTAAAATATGCTTGCCTGAGTCACCAATTCCCAAGTGCAATCAAATCACAAAATAAAGTTTTAAAATGCAGTGTTCTGATGTGCTTCAGCAGAACAGGAGAGTGGAGTCATTTTAGGTGTGACTCAATACCCCTCCAACCTGGGAAATCTGTGAGAGTGCCTGTACTTATCCCCAGTCCATTAAATTTACAATAAATGTCAGGACATCTGATGTAGAAATGAAGATGCAAAAACTAGGAAACACATAGAGAATGCTCCATAAACACATGAGCACTCCCTTCACAGCAGTGGCATCCAGCTGATGAAACTAGAAAGTGGCCCTGACCCATAGAATATGCCATAGCTGAAGCCGTTCCCTCTAAAGGAGCTCATGTTCTTCCAAGAATTGGATGGATTGTCGACAGGCTAAAACAAACCAGAGAATTCTCTGTAATTCCATTCAGTACCTGTTGGTCAATAGGAAAGGTCAGTGCTCAAGGTCACTCTATTACTCTAATTATTAAAGTATACTTTGTGAAGCATAAAAGGCATGTGAATGAACACTGGAAACTTTTAATCCCTAATAAAAGGCTTGTTATAATAAGCAGTGTACATTCCTGCCTAGATGTTCTCATAATTAGGAACTCTGTAAGAATCAATTTGAACTCTTATTTTTAACATACTACCATGTTTACTTTTCCTGTGACTCTTAGAGCAGCTAATATAAAAATAAATTGGCTTTTCTGTTTAAAGATCACTCTGTGATCATAGAAATGACTATTTACCTTTTTGAGTGCTTGTCCTCAATGCGAGGTCAAGAATTAGTTTTAGAAATAACATAAGGCAAAAAGACTGACTTTGAATTGTCCCATTTTCCCTAGCATTTTGAGAATAAGGTAAAATAAACTGACAGAGTAAAGCTGGTATTAACAGACAAAGGTGAAGCTTTATGAAGAATCTCCGTTTCCCCCTCCCTCTTCTCAGATGCAGATTGGATTTGAGCTCAGGATGGGGCTATGGTACATTGTTGAGTGGAGGGTCTTGGGGGAAGTACTTCCTTGTTTGGGAACCTCCAGGGGTCTGTAGCATTCTCAATACAAAGTGAAGATTAGAGGTCTTTCTATCTGATTTAGACAAAGATATTCCCTTTCATAGAACAGCTTCATAAATACCATGTTAGCACCACATTCATCTTAATGACCCCCTGATTCTAACTCAGGGACCCCCTTCCCTGTTCTCTCCTGCATGATATACGGTGACCTCAGTTTATAGTTCATCCAGATGATTAGAGGAATAACATCAGGATCTCTGACACAATCTCTCTAAGCATTTTAGCTTTTTGTGGCTCATGTAAGTTGAGGGTGTTGGCAGCATCCTTCTCTTCCGTTATGTTTGTTGTTCATAGAAGGAACAGGCTGAAAGGATGGTACCTCTTCGTTGATCTTCTTTTTCCAGCTAGCCTTTTAATGTTACTTGAGCCAAGCACATTCAAGGTCTTAGAGATAATTCTGGCATTTGTTTTAGAGTAGAACAGGAATAGAGTTTAATGCTCTAAGGAAGAGATTTGTTCAATCAGCCTTCTATGTTTCAAGAGTTGAGTAGAACTACATATCCTGATTCAGGAACAGAACGTTATTATAATAAAACAGTACACACAAAAGTCCTTTGTACATGTAAAATCTGACACAAATTAACAGTGGTCATTATTGCTTGTCAAAAGGATACCTGGATTCATTTCTGTTAGTATTTTATGGTAGAAACAAAGTTAGGGCATACCATAATTCTCGCTCTAATAAGCATTTAATACCTACTTCCCTTGAAGAAAGGGTTCTGTCATTATAGCACTCTTCAGTTTTCATGAAGAGTGATATTAAAATATATCTCAACATATACAGAAATTAATGACTCAGAATTAGAACTGACCAACCAACCTCCCAGCCCCCATTGCAGTGCTGAAGCTGGAAGCTAGGTGTGCTAGGTGTGCTAGGTAAGCACTCTACCCCTGAGCTACATCCCCAGCCTCACCAAGGTGGTTTGTAATCATCCAAAAAGGAAGGTATAGCAGAGCATAATTGAAATCCTATTTCAAATTACTTTTTCTCTTCTCCATGCTAACACAGAACTGACCATGTACAGGTGATTACAGCATTAGGGTCCAGTACTACATAACTCTTAAATAAGTCCCTATTGCAAAGTACTCAGTTCTCACTGTCACTTAGGCATTCTATAGGCACTGAAGGAACAGAAGGATTGACAAAGTTACAACTTTCAGAAAATTCAAGGGGAGATAGATACACACTGCAAGTATAGGCCGGATGAATTTTGATGGAGGGCCTAACCAAGTAGGAGATCTGGGGGCTAATATTGCAGCAAGAGTCTTGAATGCAACCAAGTTTTCATTGGCAGATGAGGTTGGGAACAGAATTTCAAGCAGAAGGAAAAGTATGAGCCAAGCATGGAAATGTGGCATGAATAATGACTGGTTTGGGAGGTGATGGAATATGTTGTGAAGTGTTTATTTGGCTAGTGGATGTGTTTTAGCTTTTCTTTTTGGGCGCATTAATTTCTACTTAACCAGTAGTCACATTGTTAGCCTGTTTTCAGCATTTTTAACTACAGAATAAATAGAACAGACTTCTGCTGGTCTAATTTAAAGATTGAAGGTGTTGATAATGACTTCCTTTTCCCAGCATTGTGCAAATGTGATTTCTTTTAAGCATGATTTCCTTGGATGCAAGATGTAATCTAAAAGTAGTTGAACATATTTACCCTTGACCCCTCCTTCCCAGTGAAGGAGAGCCTCTCATTTGTCCCCTGAAACCTTCCCTGTTTGAAAAATACAGAAAGCAGAAATAATACTTTAGATTTAGATTTCTGGCCCCTACTTCAAGAATGGAACCCTGATGTTCAAGTAGAAAATGGAAAGAAGCCTTCTTCTAGGTTTGATTCTATTGGACCCACACTGGTGACTTTAGATATTAGAGAAATAACTGATAACCGAGAGGGGCCACCGAAGGCTGGGCCATTGCTATCAGAGTACTTAGAATAATAACAGGGCCGTGCGTCTTTTCTGCAGCTTATTTAGAGTTCTTTTTTTATCACTTATGTAATGCTAAAAATAAAGCCAAAGCATATAAGTTTCACTCATTTGTCAGCAAACTCAGCTTCATCCAAAATTAATAATTTATGCCCTGGAGGTGGGAGTACTAAAAGAAGCCATAATATTCAAAGAGCTGAAACTCTAGTCAGTGTTTGTTTGTTTCCCCTTCCTGGCTTCATTTTAGCAAATAATACCCAGTATTAACAGAGATACAGGAGTCACCAGCATCAGAATTTTTGTTTTTAAAAAGTTATAGGATGCAGGGCCAGGGATTTAGCTCAGTGGCACCGTCCCTGCCTGGCTAGTGCAAGGCTGAGTTTGATCCCAGTACGGGGAAAAAAGGAAAAAGTAAAAAATGTTCTTGGTAATTCTGAAAACAAATTCCATATCTGTCATTCAGAAGAGAGAAATAAATAGCCAGGCATAAAAAATTCATACTTCTTCTTTGGAGGACGTTTTGTTTAGCTTGTCAACATTATAATAGATGAAGATCCCATTGGAGCTGACTCCTTCACTCTCCTCACAGGCTGATTTAATTTATTTATTCAGTATTTGTACAATAGTAGATGCCAAATTTCTTCCTTCTTTGAAAAGTAAAACAGTTGATAATGAGGACAATATTTTCCAAAATGTAATGAGCTTTCTGGTTCACGTCTGAGTAGGATGATTTCATTTACTGACAAACTTCTACTTACAACTGGCTAATTTACAAGCTGCTTAATTTCAGACAGATACTTCTTTATGGATTTTTATAGGAATGAGCAGAAAAGGGACGGGAGTCTGGTGATGAGAGCTGGACATGAGATAGGGCTGGTTTCAGAAACAGCAGAGGTTCATTATGAGAACACAGCCGCACGGACCGGATTCTGGTCATCCCACATGCTAGTCAGGCCTCCTGTACTTCTCCCAAGCCTGAGACCTGCCAAGCCTAAAGGAGCAGCAAGGAGCAGCAGCTGAAAATAAAAAGAAGACAGAATTTCAGTGATGCTTTATCAGATAATCTCTGCTGAGCGAGAAGATAAGGTAAACAGCACATAGCTGGTGTACTTGTTTTATTCCTGTTGTTTAATTATATTTTTAAATTTAACTTGTCCCCCTCCTATAAATACACCACTTGCTTGAATTACTTTAAAACAGATTTGGAAATATAGATGTGAATAAAAATAAAGTCATAAATCTCACAACCATTGATGTTTTTATACCTAATATACATGAAAATGTAATTGTTCCTAAACAGACAAAATAGATCTGAATTTCACACAAAGCTAAACATAAAACAATCATGTTTCTAGGGTATTTTCCCAAATAATTTGAAAAACTACGACATGTGAATGTTGATAGCAGCTTTCTTCATAGTCACCAAAAACTGAAAGCAGCTGAGATGTCTGTCCTTCAGTTCAGGAGTGGATAAACTGTAATGCATCCGTACAGTGGAACACTTCTCCGTGATTCAGAGATCTGTTACCAAGACATTCAAAAACATGGGTGAATCTTAAATGCATACTGCTTAGTGAGATAAGCCAGCCTTTTACTTGGGATCGCTGGTGCTAAATTCTCTCTTTTCAGCTTGGCTGCATTTTGGCAGGTAAAACAAACACAAGTCTGGCTGCCTACATTCTGAAGCTAGTGAAGGACTAAAACGTGTGCAAATATCACATTGTCTTTCTGGTATGAGAAACTGAAAGAGCAAATAAGGACCAAAATGTATAATAGATAATGTGAAATAGGAAGAAATTGCTCAAAAGGACAGGGAAACTGGGAAAAAGGGAGGGGGGAAAAGAAAGAAGGGAAAAGAAAAATTAGAAAAGAAGGAATAAAATGGAAACAAAGCTTTTGTAAATAAGGAGGGGAAGGGATTGGGAGGAAAAGAGGAATCAAGATATACCATGCACAGGTATAAATTTTTTATGACTAATGTGATTGTTACATATATTTGAATTGTACCAATTAGCTATGTTTAAAAACTCATGTTTTGGGCCAGGGATTTAGCTCAGTTGTTCCTCCACCTGCCTCACAAGCACAAAGACCAGAGTTCAATCCCCAGTACCAAAAAAATAAAATAAAATAAAATAAAAAATCATGTTTTGGTTGTTGTCCTAAAAAATTAAAACTGTTTGACAACCTTATGATAACTATATATCTAATTATTTTCTGCAACTCTATTGCTTTGTAATTTAAAATAAAAGCATCTGTTTCATAACATAACCTCTTTATTCATCAAGAAGTAGCCCAAAATGTAAATAGAATGTTTGCATAGGTAAATTTTCATAATCCCTTAATTCTTTCAGAAGTTAATCTTCAGTAAGGGCATTTGTAGATTTAATATGTAGTTTCACCACCACTGCAGGTATATATAAATTTATAGTATAAATCTGGTCTTTTTGAGGGGAAGGGCTAGGAATTGAACTCAGGGCCTGTTTCATGCTAGCCAAGTACTTCATCACTGAGCTATACCTCTAGCTCCATATAGGACATTTTAGATATGCATCCCCAAACTTTATTCCTAGTTACGTCAAAGAATTCACCTGCTTTACCCTAGAAGAAAATCACTATCACTAACAACACTGTGTAGTGACCTGTTGTTGTATGACCACTGCAAAACATAGTGCCTCATTTATTTTCTTATGCTTCTGTGGATCAACTGAGCATGGTGAGGCAAATCCTTCCAGGATCTCTCATGCACTTGAATTAGGGTGGGCCCAGTTGGGCTGGGTATTCAAGATGGTTCATCCATAGGGCTGGCGAATAATGTTGGCTGTGGGCTGAGCTGGGAACAAGTATCCACAAATGGCTTGAGCTTTTCATAGCATAGTGGTCCGACAGCAATCACACTTCTAATCTGGCAACGGGCTTCCTACAGGCAGTGGCACCTCTTCTAATTCTGCTTGCCAAAGCAGTCACAGAGCCTGCCCAGATTAAAGTGGGTGGAAGAACAGATTCTGCCTCTTGAGGATAGAGTAACAAAGAGTGGCATTGCAAAGGACATGGGGCGTGGGGAATGCTGCACCAGCTATCTTGGGAACTGTAATCTGCTCTAGTGCCAGTTCAAATATCTGCATAGGTAGGAGCCACTTTATGGGAAAAGCATTGTGAGAAACCTGGATTATGCCCATATTTTTAAATAAAAGATAGTGAAGAAACATGTTGTATCATAGTTCTGTTGTGAAGAAAACACCTTTGTTAATATCAGGTATCCAAAAAGCTAAATGTGCCTAATCTCAAGGGGAAAAAATAGAACTATAGAGTCCATCAAGTTTTCTCAGATATAGGCTGACTTGTATGAGATTAAGAAAAGTAAGTGTTGTCATCTGATTTAGTCAAGTTGCATTCTAAACAGGATGGCCTGAACAAACTCCATAAATTTTAATCTCTCATTTATTAAACAGGAATACTTTTTACATTTCAGGGTTGTTTTGAGAAATGTTATTTTTGTAAAACACTTAGTATATTATAACACATAGTAAGTAATTTAAAAAGCTAAGTGTTATTCATTTATGTCCCTTGAGCTCTGTCTATATCACATGATTTCAGAACTTTCTAGAGGGTTTCAAGCACTTCAAAGCTCATTAGTTATGGTTTTACTATTTTGTTAAATATCATCCACACAATTTTTTTGAACAAAGCTCTCTAATTACAATTTTGGGCCTTTGAACATAGATTGTTCATCAATTGCTTGAGTGTTGTTTTGGTCAATACCAATAGAAATCACAAATTGGCAAAGTACAGCTCCCTTAATGTTACTGGCCCTGGACTTTGAGTGCCATTGACCCTCAGACTTTAGTGTTATAGTTCTGAATTGTGAATGTTATCACCTCTTAGCCCTTAGTGTTACAGCTCTAAACTTTCAACGTGAGTAGCTCCTGCCAGGGCCCGGCCACCCTTATCAGCAACTCAGCAGCTGGAACTTGTAAAACCATGGCAGCTTTCTGGAGCATTTCCAGTAGTTTCTACCACCTCCCTGAGACTCTTCACAGGTCTCTGTAGGTCTCCATAGTGCTCTGCTAGTCTCTTTAGGTCTCTACTAGCCTCTGCAGGTATCTGCAGGTCCCTGCTGCTCTTGGCTCTTCTCTGTTCCTCTGCTGTTTTGAGTTCTTTAGTCATCCTCTGGCTTCCAGTCATTTGAGGAGCTAATAGCACTAGTGTAACCAACTCTGTCTTAGTGCAACCCATTCAGCTCACTCTACCCAAGATAAAAAGCTTGAGTGGGTAATAGGGCCACCCAAGGAAGGCCTTATTGGACTTCTGTTGCTGCACAGTGTTTAGTATGTAGGAGAGAGTCCTCCTAGACTGACCTGAGAAATATGAAGACACACTGCTTATATACAGAAAGGTTGGGCCAACATAGGCACAGCTTCCTGCATCTTGTGGACCTATTTGGGAATGCTGGAAGAGTGGGGAAGCAGGGAGTGGCTGCAGGGCAGAGCCATCTGGGATAAGTCCACGTCTGAAGCCTGCTTCAGCCAAGCAGAATACCTCCTGGAGTGGCTGTGGTGCTTCTAGTCAGCTGCAGCTGTCATAGTAACAGCTTGGCTGCACTGAGTGAGTGCCTACTTGATTGACACTTTCTAACATTTCCACTGAAATGGCAGAATTGAAGCCCAGACTGCCCCTGCTTTCAAGGAGTTTTCAAGAGCAGCAGTATTGATCATGGCCCATTGGTATTGGGTATAATGGTGGTGGACCCTGGTTCATCCCTGATCTTTGCCCTGTCAAGTGGGTCCCTCCAGCTACTCCTCAAGAGAATTGGTATTGTCACCTGAGCATCCAGGAGTGAGGGAACGGCTTCAAGACTGTCTGCTGGCTCCTGAAAGGGCTGCAGGAGCAACAGTAGCCTAGAGGGCATTTGCCAAGGCAACCACAAAGGTGGTGGGCAGATGCTGGAGCTAGTGTCCTGAGTCACCCTCCAAGCAGCAAGCATCTAAAGCCGCGCCATTTCTGACTACCAGAGGGCAATGAGAAGTGTTCGGCCTCTTTTTTATCTGAGTGTCATAATATTAACTCCTAAGTGTCCTAATATTGTAGTCGATGTTGGAGCATGTATTTATAAAATGGAAAATTCCTAGTCTTAATTTCTAATTTTCAAGCTTAAATTTTTTCATGTTATTGGAATTTGAGAAGGAACAAATTAAGTGAATTTATAGTGAGTGAAAATGCATATTTAACTAGAATTTGCCATCACTCATTAATGAGGAAAAACTGTCTATCTCTAGGTAGCCCTCTTGTCTCAAGAGCCTACTAATCAGCTAAAGTCTTGGCATATCTCAGTAACTCCAGTAGCCTTTATAATTAAAATTAGCTTTGAACACAACAATGTCCCACATCTTCTTCCCTTTCTGAAGGCATCTTTATCATCGCAAACCTTCTAATAATAGTTCTTTAGCCCTGCACTAATCAGAGGATAGAGAGTATGTCCATTAAATGAATCTTTTCGTTTTGCATGTTTCCTAAGAATGTTTCAGTAAAAATCATTTTCACTTTCCCCAAAGTAAAAATTCTGTTTTTAAAGGGAAAGAAAAATTATTTACAAAGTTAGAACTCTCCATAACTTCCCAGTCACTGAAGAGAATACAGAATGAGTGAATATAAAAAGACTAGTAGCTTCATCTTTTAGTTGTTGGGTTAAATTTTTGCACAAAATTCGAGTGTTATGAGATTGAGAGGTGCAGTGTTTTTAAGTCTGGTACTGATGGGCATGTCATGCTACAAATTGAAATCTCTTATCAAGAATCCAGGGAAAGAAAATATCTCAGTCCCATTCATTATTCACTCACACAGAAAGTACTTATTGATACCAGCTACATGCCCATTACCACCCTTTGTTTGGGGTATTAGGAAGAACAGCAACATTCTTGACCTCGCGGAAATCACTGTCTAGAAAGAAGAGGCTACCCAGACAGCAGTTTCCATAGATATGCTAATTGGGTAAGGGATAAACGTGCTACTATGTGCACCTAACCCAAACTTAGTGTCAGGGAAGTCTTCTTGAGAAATGGTCCCTTTATGTCCTCATTTAACTGGGCTACCTTCAGCCTTGAGGCTCTGTGGATGGGGGCAGAGCTTCTGATGCTCCATTTACCAGCATATGGAAATGCTGCTGTTGCATCTTGGGAATATCCTGCACTGTGAAGGTATCTGTTCATTCAACAAGTAATTGTTGGATCCTTACCTGCACTTAGAACCAGGAATACAATAAAATTGTGTGATACGTGGTATTTACCTTTATGAAACTCATGGTGTGGAAAAAACAAACTGGTGAAGATGGCATGTGGCGATTTTTAAGATCAAGTAGCTACCTAATGGGAAGCAGGGGAGGAAATAATCAGTTATGCCTTAAGAGGTATGGTAACACAATGCCTTGGGAGTTACAACTTTGAGGGAAACAAATAAAGAACTAACTCTCTCAGACCTGAAGAGATGAGGCTGTGGGTGAGGTTCAGGAGCTGAAGGTCTTTGTACATATCCAAGTAGGCCTGGGCGCGTGCTTCTGCATGGCGGCAAAGCACCTGGGTGTGAACAGATAGACTCATCTTTAGACTGTCTCTCTCCCCCACCCCAACCCACTGCCTCTCTCCTTCCCTCTGTCAGCCTGAGTTTCCTTAGGGCATAATTTAGTACCTTCCTAACAGGTTCACTGCGAAGGCTGCATGAGATAACACAGGAGAGCCTTTACATGATGCTTGAATATAGCAAACACAGGGTTAATGTAGTAGGTGCTGTTACTGCCAGATTTTCCAATGGTCATTGGAAAGCTACTGAAAGTTATTACCGTACTCTGACCACTCTAGATTGCACAACCTCTTGGTGCATCATCTTCAGAAGCTGTTTTGATGATTACATTAGTCAATATTTGTGAAGTGCTTAGAACACTGCCAGCTACATAGTGAGTGCTCTGTGTATGTTTATAACATTTATTAATTTAATGAAATCTGCTAAGGGATAAAAATACCACTTTTTTTCACTCTTCAGAGAGTAAGCTAAATTCAGAGAAATTGAGCATTTTGCCTAAGGTGGCACAGCTAATAAAATAGAGAATCAGTATCCAACCTGAGTCTTATTTCACATCATGACAGTTGCATCTGAAAATTTGATTTACTAATCATACACTGTCTTATAACCCTAACACATTTTTCATTTTTTGTGAGATGCTTTCCATCTTTGATCAGCTTCAAGTAATAGTTTTTATAGAACTGCAGTCATAGCCAACATAAATTTTACATTCTAGTTTTTTCTTAGCATTATATCATTTTCTATTTTCCTTTGTAGTCATCATTTTAAATTTTAATGGATATGTAAAAGTACTTCAAATTGATTTTGCTCAGCTTTTATCCTCCTGCTGGGTATTATTAGTCTCTTTCCTTTTCTCATTATTATATAGTACATAATGCTACTGTAAGCATATCCCCAAATACAGACATTTTCTTCCTCTAATTTATGTCTTAGATAAATTTCCAGGAGTGACATCATTGAGTTATGGCAATGAATAATTTCATTGTTTTTGACATATATTGCCCAGTCCTTTGCACCAGCAGTGCAAGGAGACTGGCAACTCCAACACTGATAGGAATATTTTTTAAAACTCTTGCAGATTTAATTACAAAGAAAAATGATACCTCAGGGCAATTTTGTTTTTTACATATTTTGATTGCTAATTTCTTGGAGTATATTGTCACCTAATTGAATAAATCCTCTATTATACTTTTCTTTCTACTCATTATTCAATTAATAAACATGTTTTGAGTGTCTGTTCAAGACTATGTTTAGAATACAGAAATAATGCAAAAGATGCAGGACTTTACAGTTTGGTAGTAGAGATATAAGAGCAAATAGAAAACTGTAGCTTACTGCAATCAATCTAATGTCCTTTTACCTTTAATGTCATTCAGAATGTAAATGTACTGTCCCTGTATGGGGCGTAGCATAGAAGGAGGTTATACTTCAGGGTCAAAGAGATCCTGCTTCAAGTCAGGGCTTTGCAAAGTCTAGCTAAGTCACCATGAACAAGAATCTTAATGCCTGTACAATCTTTACAATACCTGCACCTTCACACTCTTCACCTTTACAACATCTTGCAGAGCTGGTAGAATTAAATGAATTAATATAAAATAATGTAATGCCTGGTACACAACAGGTCCTTTATAAATAATCGTTGTTATGAAATTCTTTTTTGGTGGGGGTTACCAGGGATCAAACTTGGGACCTTGAGCTTGCGAGGCAGGCAGCAGAACCACTGAGCTAAATCCCCAGCCCCTGTTATGAAATTCTTATTCCTTAAATATATAGGGCTATCTATAATAATAGTGGGCTGGTGGTGTAGCTCAGCGCTAGATCACTTACCTAACATGCTTCTGCCCTGGGTTTGATTCCTACAACTGACCGACTAAAATAATAAATAAATAAATAAATAAATAAATAAATAAATAAACAAACAAACAAATAAA
>NW_022900923.1:26893580-26915947 GCF_012274545.1 Fukomys damarensis
AAAAAAAAAACTCCACTTTAAGTACTTCTTTGTCTTCTAACTTTTTACTCTCTCCCTTGTCCATACTTCATTAATTTAGCCTGAGGGTCTTAAAGTTACCTTTTTTCTTTCCTTTAAAATTCCATTTACATTTCTCTTCTGTTCCTTTGTTTCAGTAATTTCATCAGCTATTAGATCTATCATGATCGGTAGTCACGCTTTTTGTTTTGTTTTGTTTTACGACTTTTTTTAGTCAGCAGCTATCCTTCCCTGAATCGATGATCAGCCTTACCCATTGCCAAGTGGAAAATCCATTCCACGGATATCTAAACCCTGTTCAACACCGGTATCCCTCGCTAAGAGATTCCCCCTTTTCTTCTGTCCCTGCAGAGTATTGTTCCCAAAGGCACAATTCTTTGATTTTTGTAGCGATCTGGTTTTATATTAAGAACATTTATTTGTTTTGTTTTACGACTTTTTTTAGTCAGCAACTATCCTTCCCTGAATCGATGATCAGCCTTACCCATTGCCAAGTGGAAAATCCATTCCAAGGATATCTAAACCCTGTTCAACACCTGTATCCCTCGCTAAGAGATTCCCCCTTTTCTTCTGTCCCTGCAGACTATTGTTCCCAAAGGCACAATTCTTTGATTTTTGTAGCGATCTGGTTTTATATTAAGAACATTTTTGTTTGCCTTCATGTTTTTCTTCATATAACTATAACATAGAACACAATTTTGTTTATGTATTTGTTTTGTTTTGTCTTAATCATTCAGTTCTAGGAAACTGACTGTCTTTCCCTGTTCTTCATCTTTTATGGATTCTTTTGCTTGCAAGACATCTCATGCTCTATTTTCTGTCTGCCTATTTGTTCAACCTCCCTTGTTTCTTGTATCTACTTCTTATTCACTAATCCACTGTTCTGTAATGTTGTTTTCTATGTTGACTGTAAACAATGATGACCTTATTTTTTTCTATCACAGAATGAATGCATCTTGTTCTGTTCTTATTTCTTAATGGGAATGTTTCTTTCTGTCTCCCTCAGAATGAGTAACAGCTGTTTCCTGAATATTTTTCACATGATATGCAAGGTTTATTTCAGGGAAATTATAATTATTGTGAGATCTTCCAAGTTTTTCATTTTTCTTTAGTGCTACATAGCTCTCTCATTAAGGTCATTTTTAAAAATTTTCTTATACTTCCTTTCTAATTTGTGAAGTGAATATATTATAGAAGCTGATACAAGGTTCCATTTCCACCAATTTGGGAGGCCAAGAGCAGGTCAATTAGAGGTGATCTTTGTTTTTCCTCTGCTTACCCTTTCAGGAGTCAGCAGTGAACTTCCTACAGGTAGAATTGAATTCCAGACCATTTAAAGGGCATGTTTTTATCTTGTCCTAGCCATGTGGCTATCATCACTACTTACCTCCTACAACAGAGGGATCATTGTTAAAACCTTATGTCATTAGTGTGGCGGTTTAAAAATTAAAATTTTCTTCTAAATTATTTCAATTCTTATTTTTTTGTGCCTATTTATATTTGATTATCCAATTTAACTTTTCAGACAAATTTATGTCGATATTTTTTCGATTTTTTTTTTAATTTGGAGAGCATTCTCCCTTCTCACCTCATTTTCTCAGAAAATCAGAGGTTATCACTTGATAATAATAAAAATCTAGAGTCAGCATGGCACAGTAGCAAAGTTTGGAATCAGAGGGTAACAGCTACGGGTCCTGATCTACCCTTAATTACCTGTGGGACCTTGAGCAACTCAAAAATATTTCGGAACCTCAATATTTTCAACTGTGAGATAGTAGAATAATACCTATCTTACAATATTGTCGTGAAGATTAGCTATAGGAAGCACCTAGAAACCTGTCCAGCATGTGGTAGGTTCCTAATAAATGATTGCTACTAGCATCATTAAATTTAAACTGGTAAGAAAATAAAGGCACTTCTATGATTATATATATGTGGGTCAAAGACGGAAAACTATGACTAAACTTCCAGGTCAAAACAGTAGTCAAAATAAGGCCCTGCCATGGTCTCTCTGTGTGATCTAGGCCAAGGCACTTCACTTTTGAGGCTCTGTGTCATAAAACAAAGGGGTTACAAAACTGAAAACCCCTCACCCCTTCCCAGTTCTCTGTGCTTCCCACTAATAGCTTGGGTTTGAACTCATCTCTTGTTCCTATTTGTTCTAGGCCAGGTCTACTTGTTAAAGCTATTTTCCCCAATACCTAGCCTATTGCCTTAGCAGGTCATAGCATTAAATAAATATTTGTGGGATAAATCAGTAAATGAATAAATGAATATAAGCTTTCACATAAAGCTAAAGGAAGCAGTCTTTGGCTATATACCTCCTGTAGATGCAGGATTTAGCCAGGTTGTATGCTAAGGAATTAATGCTTCATAACCAGTTTAAAATATAAATGTTCTGGCTTGGTGTGGTGGCTCATGCCTCTAATTCCAGCACCCAAGAGGATGAGGCAAGAGGATTGCTGTGAGTTTGAAGCCAGACTGAGCTATATAGTGAGTTCAAGGCCAGCCCAAACTGTATAGTGAGATCTTGACTCAAAACATACACACACACACACACACACACACACACGTACTTTCCAACATGATTATTCCCTTATTTCATAATCCTTATTCAAATAAGGTGATCAGCTCTGTTTATGCCCTGTCAAATAACATGTGTCAGCACAATTCCCCACAAAAATTCCCTATGGGAAAATGTAGTTTCCAAATCCTAAAATCAGATTTGTGTGCCCAGTGTGTGCAGTAAACACTGAGCACTGGTGCTTGGGGTTGAGAAAGTGTAAGCAAGACAGTACCAACTGAGAAAATAGGAGACAAGCCTCAAAACCCTTTTCCTGTGGCTAGAGTTTAGGGGTATTTGTGGATTAAATAGGCAGGGTGATCTGTGGCACAGAGAAAGTCATTAAAGTAAGGAGGAGTGAAGTGATCATTGGTCTGCGTGTAATAATTAAGCCTCAGGGTTGTTTACAGGATCCATGTTTAGAAAATGGCAGTGTTAGCACCACTAGAGGGAGGTGTTTGGGCCTCAGAAAGTCACCCACTGGAAACTTGCACAACCCCGAGGCGGGCTCAGTGGTTTGAGCTAGACGAGCCTACCTCCAAATTCCAAAAACAACATCTTAAACAATCATTATGGTCGCAACTATAGTCTGGAGGTGTATACAGAAGTTCAGGAGTCTAGATACTGCTCAGCGAGGTTGCCTCTAACATTGGTGATAAATGTAGGTAGCTAAAAGCAAGGGAAGCCTGGGGGTTGTGCGAGTGAGTTTCAGGGAGAGTGGGTGCCAGCCAGCTCCATGGAAGGCCCTGCCTTGTGTGTGCATCGTGAGCATTTCTTTGGTACTTGGTGTCCCTCTGTCTATACCCCTGATATGTACCTGTTTCTTTGCCATAGTTGCACTTTTCCTCAGTCCATGATACTCAGACTCGTGGAGACTGAAGGGGGTTGGTAGAGCTAAGTTATAACATCTGAGGTCATTTCCAGTTTTAAAAATAAATGGTATGGGCCAGGGATTTAGCTCAGTGATTCCGCTACCTGCTTTGCAAGCATAAGATCTGAATTCCATCCGCGGCACCAAAACAAAGGCTAATAATAATCCAAGTTCCATGTCCTGAGTCAGTGAAAAAACTTCAGACATCCATTCATCTTCTGCAGGTACCTGTATTTGAAGGTGGCAGTGACAAAGTAGGTAGATGGAGGAAAGCCAAGCAGGGAGTGACATTGTAAAACAAACTCAAGGAGTACCTTGATAGAGAGCATCCTTTGTGTGGAAAAAGAAATGGTATTCTTTCTCTTAAAAAGGAAAAACACAGAAGAAACCCATTTGTGCCTTCTTGTACTTAGCCTATAATTCAACAGGAAACAATTCAACTGGGACTTTAATTTCTTTTTACTACTTTCACGTCTAAATTTTGCAGTTTCGGTTGAATACAAATTATTCTCTCCCTTGCAGAGCTCAGGGTATAGATACATAAGAAGGAAGTGTGAAAAGGCAGCCATGTCATATCTGGTATTTGAATTACATACAGCTATATGGCTCTTTCTTTTGTTTTTTAATTATGGTGAAATGTACATAACATAAAAGGTACCAGTCTTACTCATTTTTAACCATATAGTTCAGGGATATTAAATATATTCACAATGTACAACTCTCACCACCACCAACCTCCAGAACTCTTTTTATCTTGTAGAGTTGAAACTCCACACCCATTAAACAGTAACTCTTCATTTCCCTTTCCCACCAGCCTATGGCAACCACCATTCTACTTTTTGTCTCCATAATTTTGACTACTCTTGGCTTTCCTCTTTTTCTTTTTTTTTTTTTTTTAACCAGAAATCAAACTTGGGACCTTGTGCTTGCAAGGCAGGCAGCGGAACCACTGAGCTAAATCCCCGGCCCAATTTCTTCATGATTAATCCATGTTGTAGCATACATCAGTATTTCCTTCCTCTTTTAAGGCTAAATACAATTCCATTATAGGTGTAATATATTAATACAAATTTTAAAAAGTAAGGGGCAAAATTTTCTTTTATGTAGTGTCTTTGTCTGGTTTTGTTATCAGGGAAATAACTGGCCTTAAGAAATGAATTGGAAATGCTCCATTTTTTTTTTTCTTTCTGGAAAAGTTTGAGAAAGATTGATGTGAGTTATTTCTTCAGTGTTTGGTAGAAAATTTATCACTGGATCCATTAGATCCAGGACTTTTCATACTATGTGTTTTAACCTTAAATTATAGTGAAGGAATCCAAAGAGTTGTTTTATGCAGTGAGGTAGTCACTGGGATGTTCATTAACGTTCTAAATCCCCTTCTGGGGCCATGGGCATTTCTTTACTCCTGATGGAGCTTGCTGTTCCAAGTGGAATGAAAGTGAAAATGATGTGTGTGACATCTGAAGAGCCAGTGCAAAATTCTACTTACTCTGGTGACCTGCAAAGTTCCAGAGTGTTCGTCTCTTTCAGTCTGCATCCCTATGTGAAGACATGACATGGGCCAGCCCCACTGCTGACTTGTGATTAATATGTAACTTGAATGAGAAATACATTGTTGTTTTAACATATTGAGTTTTAGGGATGTTTGTTATAATATAATCCTTGCTGATATAAACAAACAAAATTACCCTACTGATGGGTGATTGAGTGATAGGTGGTCAGTTACTACTCTATGACAGTGAATCCATTAAATAAATACTCATCTTTCTTAGTAAGTGCCAAAGAAATCTTGTATGTATCAGTATAACTGTTACTACTAAACAGTTTCATCCAAATACTAATAAGTGTTGCTCAGATTACTAGTACAATTTTTCATCTTTTTATACTAGTTAATGATGATATTTTAAGTAAATACATATCCCTAAGCTGTCATTATAACATACTTACCACTCTGCCACTGAACTATCCTCTCAGCTCTTTAATACAATTTTTAAGCGATACAGTGTAGCAAGATTTTAGAAGAAATTAGCAGATTTATGGTATATCACATTGAGTCTGGCAGATTTTACTGTCTGGAACTATAGACATTTCCAAACTAGTTTTGCAGAAAATTTAGTATGCTAAAAAATTCCATATGTAGTTCTGATGCCCTATAATTTGTAGCATAATTGATAATTTTCTGATCTGTGACCCTAATTGATATTGCCAGAGACAATGGAAATGTCATCATATAGTTTTTTTTTCTCCAAATGTTTATCATTTTTAACTATTGAAAAAATTATCCATCTGTGCCTGCCTCACAAGCACAAGGGCCTGAGTTCGGATATCTGGTACCAAAAAAAAAAAATTATCCAAGTATATTTTAAAATTTTAAATAACTTTTAAAAGTTAACTCACCTATATAACAATCATATTTTATAGGAGAAAACTGAGGGATAGAGAAACCAAGAAATTTTCTGAAATCCACATACTGTGGAAGCAAAGGAAGTAGGACTTGAAGCTGTCTGGCCTAAGCCTCCATCTGTCTTCCTTGTGCCTTTCCCTTTTAGGGGAGGATGGGTCCTGGAAGTACTTGTGTTCTCTGTTGATGTTGCTCAAGTGTATAGGCAGCAGAGAGGACAAAACATAAATTGCTCTTCTTTCCTGCCATATCCAATGTCTGTTATTTTCCATCTCAGGGAATCCCAGTGTTTGTTTGTTTGTTTTAAATGAATGGCTTAAAAAGAATCACTTTGAGCATCATTCTAACTGTTTAAGGTTCCTATCATCTTTAGAAGATCCAGTCTTGACTTAGTGATCTAGTGCCTGCCAGCCTGTTCTTCTCTTTCTCAACTGACAGCATCATGACCTCATCTCTTCTTTAGTTCCCGGGTTAGTTTACAAGTAGATTGTCTGGATGTCTTTACATGACAGATTGAGGATATAAATCTTGTGCTCCAATCCTGGCAGAAATGATACAGAGAAAACATCCGACTATTACATATTTACTTAGCAATCTCATCATGGTTCTCTGACAAAGTCAAGATTCCAAAGAGTCCAAAATATTTATAGTGCTCTCCAGTTAAAACTTTAAAAGTTGTGCCCTGGCTTTCTTCTTTTGCATGATAAGTGGAAGAGAGCTGGCAGCCCAAATGGGAAGCTCATCTTGATTGGCTTTTTGGGAAAGAAGTGCCAAGGAGTATGCTTTCATAGACTAAAATTCAGCTGTACCATGGGTTGATGTGCAGAGTTAATCCATTAGAATCATCTGAACCTGAGTAGGAAAAATGACTATGGCATTTAATGTGGCATCTAGCGGGGTGGTGTGTCCGCTTGGCCAGCTACCTTTTTACAATTTCATAAGTGCAGAATTCTTGCATTTGCTAAAGGTGACTTTTCTGGGAAATGAGGGATGAGAATGATTAATTGTCTGAACTGTGCTCTTGTTTTTGCTCTCGGCAAATTCCTTCTTCGTATAGGCTGCAGTCATGTTTAGCTTGTCGGCACATTATTGTCACAACTTGTTGGGGAGCTCATCCGATTAGCTATGTACAGCTGCCTATCTGATCGAACAGAAAGCACATCCCATCTGCAGAATCTCACAATTTTTCCAGCTGTGAGGATATTGAGGTATATAGGACAGGGAGATTCCTATAAATCCAAACTCTATGTGATAGTCACAGGGTTGAGCACTTTCCATGTCTTAACATATTTAATACAAATAGTCACTTATGAAGAAGATGCTTTTAGTGTCCCTGCTTTCATAAGCACTTAGGTAACTTGCCTGGGGTCATGGAACCAGTAAAAGGTGGAGCTGGAATTAAATCTCAAAGGTGTGACTTTTAAAGCTGGGATGATCCAGTTGCAGTTCACAGTGGTATTCACTCTGAACGTGGCAAACTACAAGATCAATAATGATTCAGAAGAAATGCATATTTAGCAAACTATGTTATTAATTTTTATTGTCTAAAGTTACAGATGAATATGTCAGAATTTGGAGCCACTACTTCCTTGTAGGCGACAAACTTCCTTGTAGGAAAATCCTCCCTACTTGGAAAAGAAACAAAGTTAGTACAATAACAAGCTTGATCATGGATCATCTATTTTAAAATGTCTTTGGAATGCAGTGCACAATATATGGAGCAAGTACTAGTGACAGCATTGCTCCAATCATCCCTGTGTTTGCTGAAGAGTGAAGTGCATGTTCCATTGGGCAAAAGAGTGAAGTTCATGTTTCTGGGCACAGAGCCCCCTCGCTCTTCTGCTTCCCAGGTCTGCTGCCAGCCTTGAAAGACCACAGCACCCTCCAGGAGGAAGGAAAGAGTTGAGACCCATACCCATCCTCAGCCCCATACCCATCTGGAACAGGGACAAATGCTTTGCACATGCAAGTTGTAAAATGTTCTCCCACCTGAGCCTCAGAGAACTGAGCACCTGGCATTACTGTGGGAGCCAGCTCTCTAATTTTCCTTCCCCAGATCAGTGTACCCTGGGAAAGTAACAGTGGTAATTAAATTATATTGTCACTTATTCATCATGTACTAAGTGAGGAATAAACTAGTTAATTTAATAGCTGTACAAGACCTTCTAATTTGTTCATTTATGAAATGAAAGTGATGATTGGATATCATTCACAACCAATTTGTCTCGGTTTTTGGCCTTGGCTGTTTATAAAATGCTTTCTACAATTCCCCTGATGTGATATGTTCACCATATCTTTACAAGAAGTCAGTTTATTTTTATAAAAAATGTTATTACTTCTGGCAGTAGAAACATATGCTTAATAGTTTAGTGAAATGTTATCAAGAATAATGTTTATCTTTTTAAATACTAAAATATACATTTGTCTTTATTAATGCAGTATTTGGGTTGCTAGAGGGGGTTGTGTTTCAGATGTGTTTCTCTAGTGAGGAACATTATTTTTGCCTCAGATTACTGAGTTCTAATTCTCTTTATAACTTTTTATAAAAGACAAAAGGATTTTTGGTTTGGGGTTTTTACTCCCCGCCCCACCAACCATTTAGTCTCACCAGGAATTTAAGACAAACACTCAGTTGAGTTCATATGGGATTTTAGACTATTGTGGTATTTTATTTAAATTTTGAAGTTTGGGAAATGCAGACATTTTGTTCTCATTGGATCATAGCCATTTGTGCTGTTTATGTTTTTAAACTTCTGTTTCAGCAACACTAAAGAAAATTAATGTTTGGATTTAGATCTCTTCTGATTTGAGGTTCATAGTTTAAAGTTCAAAGTAATGCCTTTTATTATCACTTAATGTTCTGTGCATAGCTGAGAAAATAAATGAGATGCTTCTATTTCAGATTCAACTTCAGTGATTAGTATTTTATCAAATTAATTGTTTTGTGGAAATTTAAATTTCAAGGAAGTGCCATGGAGGTTGGTCATGGTAGCTCACAGTCTCTCATTTTGTAGTAAGTCATTTGGAAGCCTACCACGTACCTTTCCCTTTGCATTCCCGGTGACGAATGGTGCGTGTCCAAAAATACTTTCAAAATTAGAGAAACAAATCAAGACAATGCGATTCCTTTTTTCATTCATTAGTTTAGTAAAACTGTCTCAGTTTGATAATTCTGTGCTCGTAAGAATTTAGGGAAAGAAGAATTCTGCTGTGTTGATGCTGCCGCTTTGGTAGACAATTTGGCCTTATTTTTCAAAATTGTACTTCATATACTTTTGATCTTGTTGGTTTACTTCTAGGACTTCATTATATATGGTATATTAGTTATGTATTATTGCATTAAAAATAAAAACAAAGCTTAGGAGCTTAAAACATCAAATATTCCTTATGTCACACTGTCTCTAAGTACAGGAATCAGAGGCAGTTTTACTGTTGGTTTGGGCTTGAAGCTTTTCAGGAGTTGCTGTCAAGCCATCAAAGCTGCTGTCATTTCAAAGTGCAACTGGAACTGGTGAATTCACTCCAGGGCTGGGGATTTATCTCAGTGGTGCTGTGCTTGCCTTGTAAGCACAAGGTCCTGAGTTCGATCCCCAGTACCAAAAAAAGAGAGAATTCACTCCTGAGCTCACTCCCTCCCCATGAGGGAGTTTTTATGAGCAGCTTGAAAATCTTCATGTCAGGGCAGCTCTGTCCCCCAAAGCCTGTGAACCCAGAGAAACAGCCAGTGAGAGAGGGAATCCCTAAGAGGCAAGCTGCAGTCTTTTATGACCTAATCTTGGAAGTGACATAGTAGCATTCCTGCCATAGACTCTTGGCATCTAGGGGCAGGGGTGCCATAAGGGTAATTGATGGCTGGAATTTCTGGGGCCACCTTAGAGGCTTCCTAGCACAAGTAAACACCTGAGCAGTATCATCACCTAAACAGCCACCTGTGTGTTAAATAATGGTGTGGAATATGTTACAGTGTTACGAGTAAGATCCATAGGTACCCATAGTAAATAAAGAATGAGGTAGGAAATGATGTATAGTGTAATATACTTTACACAGTTTTTAAATATATATGTACATAATATGGTGTAGCATTCTTTTTCCTAGAATGAAAAACAGTTATCAGTGATTGCCTTCCTTCTTTTCTCCCTCCCTTTCCCTGGAGAGGAATTTTTAGAAATTCAGAAATGGGGTCCCTAGTCTAGTAATGCGCTAGTCACAATGTGCTAGAAATGCCTGTTCCAAGCACTTTGATCCTACCCCACACAAGTCTTTCCTTTCCAGGTCCTGGGCTACAGACATTATTCAGGTATTACACTGGCCTCGGCCTTTCACTTACAGGAAGTTTTCCTGTGTTCAGTTTGCGTACTGAATAACACATACACTTTCTGCCTCAGTGTCCTCAACCAACTAGGCAAGGTGTTTTGTTTCAACAAGTTTTGCAAGTTCCAAGCTGCCTGGTATATCTGGAATCTCATGAATCACTTGAGATTTGTCTCCCTAAGGTCCCTCCCAGCTTGCTATCCAGTCTAAAACTCCCTTCACCCCCAGGCAACCCTTGAACTTCCTGCCTAACTCCAGTTTTCTCTGGAAGCAGCATGTTTCCTTCCAGTCCTAGGGAGAAATGCTTAAATGAAAATTCTCCTTTGACTTATAAATGGATGAAGTTTTATCTTTTGGTCTGCCAATTTCTGTATCTTACTATCTGTCACATCCTCATGTGATCAGTTAAGTAAGAGGAAATCTGCTAGATGACTCCACCCAGCTCAAGTTCTTTCATTATACATTTCCACTTGATTTTTTAATTCCTTGAATATGCATTTAGCAGACATTGTGCTATGGACTGGAGAGGCCATTGTGAGCAGAAGACCATGGTCCTTGCTGTTATGGCTCTTACCATCTAAAGAGAAAGTTGATTCCACTCACTTAAGCATACACATCATGAATTGACTACCCACTCCTGACACACTCCTGTAAGTGTTGTGAATGAAAAGGCCAGTTGTATGAGTGATGTAGGGAGAACTGTTGGGCCAATGAAAGGTTTTACAGTGCCTTGAGGAAATCAGAAAAGCCCACACTCTGGTGGGTGGGCAGATTTGAGGCAGCCTCTAGGTATATGCAGACCTATGGGCACAGAGTTGGGCACACTGACAGCTATTTTCTAATTTCCACAGCAGATTCTTTCCATTTGGACACAGCCCAGCACCAGGATACAGGAGTTGGCCTGTGGAACAACTTCCTAAACCCAACACTCATCCCTGTTCCTTGACTAGAAGTCCTTATTTAGAGCAGTCTGCCCTACCAATGCCCAGTGACTGGTTGACATGGAGAATTAGGGAAGGCTTGAGGTAAAACATGAGGATAGATGAGAGATGATGAGGAAGAGCATCCAGAGCCTTCCAGGCAGAGAAGAGTGGACACTAAAAAGTAACCAAGGCTAGCTATTCCAAGAACAGAACCTAGAGAAGGAAAAGAAGGCAAGAGTGGGTAGAGCAGGGCAGAACCACTTAGGACGAGTCCGTAGGGCTGGTTGAGCATAGCTTTGTGAGCCAAGCTAAGGAATTTGCAATGGAATATCATTGTTTTTTTTATATAAGGGTCTGAATTGTTTAATTTCCTTTTTACCTTTATGTATTCTTTGCTTATTTAAATTTAGGTCCATGTTACTACTCTTTTGCAATTAAAGATATGTACAAACTTAGAGCCCCCTGCCCTACAAACTGCACATGTGTGCCTAAGACGAGTCATTGAGTTTGCTTCTGAGAAATATGAGGAAATCTCTGTTCCTCCGTAAGGAAGCTCTGTTCCTTTCCCCAGGACCAACACACACACACACACACAAGCACAGATGTGCACAAAGGACTGTTCCCTCCCACATTCAAAGTCAGAAGAATAAAGATATGTTTGTATATTTTATTTTGGCAGCATTTACGGTATTAAAAATCTTAACTCATACCTAAAATTGATTTTAAAGTTGAATAGATTAAATGAATATACCTCATCATTTATGAGGCGAGCAATCAAAATGAATATATATTCTCCTCCAGGAAACTTAGATAAGAATCTCAGTAATGCTTATCTGACATCCATAACAACATCACATGTTAACCGAGGACATCAGAAATGTGACACTCCATTGGAAACAGATACCTGCTGCCTCCTCACCGTGTCCTTCATCACTAGCCCTCTGCTGTCTCCTACCCCTTCTGACCACTCACTGTAGGTCACTGCAGCCAAACCAAGGCCCTTCCTTTTGGCTGGGTCTTGCATCCAGGTCTATTTCCCAAATGCCTCCTGGGTTGATACCTCCTGGGTTTCTTGGTCTGCAGGCTCTCAGGGAGAGAGGGGGCCAGCTGGTCCCAGGTAAATCAGCTGCTTTTACTAAGTGAGGATCCACAAACCTTAACACACACACACATACACACACACATACACTCACTCTGTTTGGGAGAGCAGGCTGGTTAAAGTGGTCCTCAGAGAGAAAGCAAACCATCAAATTGTCCTGCCTGACCCAGTTCAGTGTTTAGTGAAAACTTTCATTTATTCATTCAATTCACACTCACCAAAAGTCAGTCACTGCCTGTTTACTGTCTTCCTGGCTCTGTGCTACACATTTGAAATGAACTCTGCTACTTTGTCTTTACAGAATTATGTTTATGGCTTTTCTCCTGATTTACAGAAACAGGCTTAGAAGTCATTAGTAAGTGATGGCTTAGAAACCACCTGTTAACTGGGCTATTGTATCTCATTCAAATACTCTATGAATAAGACAAATACCAATTCAAAAAAGTACATAACAAAGGTTTGTAAACTTCAATTTATGTCTTATCTTCATATCATAATTTATAAAATAAAATCTAAGTAAACTACAAATTATAGTCTCATTGATGCAATAAGATTCTTTTAATTTGATGGTTAGAAGGATTCTGAAAAATAAAATTTTAAGCATCTTTTTTTACTATATAACATGTAGTATAAAGGACGAAGGGTTTGTTTTTGCTTGTGGTTTCAGAAGATTCAATCCATGGTGGCTGACTCCAAGATAGGGACATCAAAACTAGCAACCAGGAAGCAGAGCAGAGAAACAGTGCCAAAGCGGAAGGGGCCAGGGACCATATATAGTACGAGGTCCCTAAAGTATGCTTTCCTACTGCTAGGCATTTCTTCATCCAATGATAACATCACCATCACACTAGCCCTCATTTTAATTAATTCGAATGAATGAATAAACAAATGAAAGTCTCTGCCTCTGCTATGTGGGATTATACCCCTCCCCTATTTTGAGGTCCTCATCTGATGGTTGACTTTGAAAGTATCCCAGCACTACCATGTGGACCTCCATTTGCCCCACCCCTCACTCACCCTGCTCTGACTTTCTGTGGGATCTGTAACTGGACCTATGATACCTAAGAAGCCATATGTTCAGGGCAGAAGCTCCCATAAGCTTTTGCTGGTGTCTGCTGGCTGAAGCCAAGGGCATTGATGTGTATCCACAGCCAGATGCTGGGGCTTTCATTATATATATATAAACCTCCTATTCTGGGGAACTGTGCCATGATGTGGGAATGCACAAGTATAGACACACACACACCCACACATGCACACACACGCACACAGACATATGTACTCCTGTTACCTTCCTATTCCAGACTCCAGGGCCAGAGCAGCCTTCTTGTGCTCCTAAACTATTTTCTTTAGGTGAAACCTCACTCTTTCGTTTTGCTTCCAATTCATAAGGGATTGGAGATATCGTGAGGCTGGACTAAATCAGAAATTCTGAGTACGGAGGTCTTTCCTCTAACGAGGTATTCTTCCCATTTAGCTGAACAAGCCTCTGGCAGGAAAAATAATCTCCCTGGCACAAGGTGGTGTTTCATGCAAATTAACACAGTGCAGACCAGCCCACTGGCCCTCCAGGCCATCTGGACACAATGGCCCCCTGAGGTGAACTCACTGTAGTCCCAAGAAAGGACTCCTGGTAGGGAGAGATAAAGCTTCCCTGCTTCCTTTCTTCTTTGTGCCCACCTGTACCCTAATCTGTAAGAAAAGGTACCCTAATTAGTAATTGCTGTCTCCCCTTTCTCAGCCCTACCAAACACAAGAAGGTACGTGCACACACAGACACACAGAGGCATTCACAGGTTCAGTGTGGGTCCGCATAGGACTTCCTTTGGTTTCTTGGCCATATGAACTCTGAAGCAGCAAGTGCTGGATGCCGCTGTGGGGCATTCTGTAGCAGTGGCCCCGCAGTGACTGCTGACTCGCTGTGGTACAGCCCTGTGTGTTAACAGCAGATCCAAAAACACTGTACTTGCTACCAGAGCAAAGGACAGTCCTGATCTTCTTCAGAGAAAGGAGGCTTTTCATTCCAGAAGGCTGGTGTCACATGGATTTGGGCAAAGGAGAGGAGCCTGGGACCTCCACCTGAGGCCAGGTTAGAGCAAAGGAAGGGAACAGAGGGACTGAGTCTTGGTTATTTGAAAACCAAGCAAGAAGGAAGGAATCTTCCGTCATTGTGACTGTTGTGACCACACTGCACATCATTTTTTCAGGATTGCAGTCCCATAATGATTCTAACCAGAACTTCTTAAAGCCATTGTGTTTTATTTGGAACAGTTCAGTGTGTTGAGGGAGAATGCCAGAAGGGAGAACACAATCAGACATCCCAACAGCGGAAGGACCATACCTGCAGAGTGGCTGGGTGCAGTGCCACTGGCCAGAGGAAAAACATTCACCGTATTTGCTTCTTAAAAACACGATCCTATTGTTAAAGAAGGTAGCTGTAATTTTAAAAGGGGAAAAGATGAATGGAACACTGTCTTGGCTTAGAGAATCCTTTGCTGTTTTTTGTCCAACAGAGTCACTCTGTGATAAAAGCAGCCCAAGCATCACAGGACTTACTAACCTTTATGTCATTTCCCTTCCCACTCTGTTCCTGAAATGGCCAGCTTTTTTCTAGCCTTTTTTACGTTGCTCCAAACAATATTTAGCTTTTCCCACCTGCAAACATTACATTGACTTAGGAATCATTCTGATTTGTTTGCATGCATGTGAGCTACTCTCTCCTCCCATCTTTGCACTATCAGATTGGAATTCAGTGTCTGTGTCTTGGCCTCCTGACTCTCCTGAATATCAATGTGAGGGTCATGAATTAATCATTATTGTTTTTAGAATGTTGAGTTAGCCAGAGAAGCGCAATTTAAAACATCATTCTCTTCAAGCTTTAATTTTTTTTTTCATTTAGAAAGTATTTAGATTGATTTTGGTGCTCTTTGATTATACCCAGAGCCCCTTAGATTAACTTTTTAAAAGTCATTTTGTTTTAACTTAAAATGCAACTACCAGTAGCTTGGCAATACTACCAGACTGTAGCTGATAGTGCATTCTAGATTAAATCACTGTGATTGGGTGTGGCTGTTCATAGGGGAAGTGGGAATTCTGGTGGCACATTACCAGCATGCAGCTGTAATGCATGCAGCCTTAAAAGGCTCCACTGAATAAACCCTGTTGTTTACATCAATTCAGACATGTCTGTATACACTGTCTCATATATATCCTGTTTTATCTGTTTGGCATTCCAAATGATGAGAAAGTGCTTCTGGCTATAATGTTGATGGCCAACTTTACAAGAGCCAGGTTTTTCCCCCTCCTCCTCCTTCCTCCTTCCCGTTAATTCATGAGCAGCCTTAAAGTGGAAATCACCTTAGCTTTCTGTTTGCCACTCCCACCAACTCCCTCTCACCTCTGCCCCACTACTCCCTAGTGAGACTCCTTTACCATGTATGCTACGGAATCTGACATCTTCAGTATTCCCTCGGTAAACTGCTCTTATGATTTCTGAGTGCCCCACCACCACCATTTGTGTGAATAATGACAGCTAATTTCACTCACTAGGCTTTCAGAACATTTGATCTTGGCAAGGTGACAAATGGTGCATTCTTTTATTTCCTAGGGTAGTTGCTGGGCTGTTTTTTAAATGCCAATTTTATGTGACAGGAATTTCTAAGTTTTTTTTTTTTTTAAGTACATAAACCATTATTTCATGTACAAAAGCATCTAGAAATCCCTAAGACGAAGTTTGGAGGCTAGCCTGCCATTCTTCAGCACCCTAGACACAGGGTCCGTTGGCCGCTAACACCACTTCTGGTGAGGGGAGGAAAATTGTCCTTCCTGGGTGCTGGGCATCTGGGCACAGATCCTTTATGAGAACTTAGGCCAGGTACTTCAGCTCTCCACTTCTTCCTCTGAAATGGTGTTGGTAGTAATAGCAATACTTTCTCATGGAGTTATTGACAGTGGTAAATCAGTTAATACAACAAATCTTTTGGACTATACTGAAAAGAGCCAAATTCAAGGTGGTAATGCCGGCTCTGAAGGCAGAGTCGTGGAGTAGAAGAGAAAGCCAGGGCCTGAGTCAGGCTGACCAGCTAAGAGTCCAGAATGTGTCAATACCTAGCCCTCTGAACATGAAAATTAAGTTAACTTAGTATTTCTTGAGTTTGAGTTTCCTTCTTTATAAAATGTGGAAAAAGTGTTTGTCCTCAGCATGTACTTGCTATTGTAGGCAGTAAGAAAAATGCTAGGTTATTTAAAGGGCTAGCAAGAAGCCATATAAGGTGGCTGGTATAGGGCAGACATGCCTTAAACAGTCATGATTAGTCACATTTTCCTCCTACTTGAAGAGGCAAAAAAAGAAGGATGTGCTTGTTTTGCCTTGGGAGATAATACAGCACTATGCTTGTCACATTAGCGCTTAGTGGATATTAGATTATTTGGAAGGTAATTCAGGTTTACAGCTTCTAGGAACCAGAGAAAGGACATTGTAAGCTTTTTTAAACCTAGAAATTCAAAACCTTACATTTTTCCTACCAGGATGAATCAGATGATACATGTAAACTCTGATAATAGAACTATACTGGTTCAGGAGAGAAAGCACATCAAAATCTTTTTAAGCAAATTGATACCTTTTGCACTTCAAGTGTTAATAGTAACTCTTCCCCTCTTCCTGGAAAATCTGGTGAACTGAAAGAATCACTGTTCGGTGTCTTTTGTGCAGATAAAGGAAATGCATAGGGGAGGTCCAGTCTCCTTGCAGCCACTGACCCCAAACACTCCAAGAAAGTGTCTCATGAGTCCCCCAAGAGCAGGCTTTCCAGAATCCCCCAGTGTAGTAGACATGATCCCTGGCTCGCCACCTCTGAAAGATGTCAGTCCCTGACAAAAATGCCCCTGTGAAATTAATTCTTTACTTTTACCTTAAGTG
Organism: Fukomys damarensis; assembly: GCF_012274545.1. Classification (NCBI taxonomy): domain Eukaryota; kingdom Metazoa; phylum Chordata; class Mammalia; order Rodentia; family Bathyergidae; genus Fukomys; species Fukomys damarensis. Next base: position 26,910,685 of record NW_022900923.1, read on the forward strand.
ATTATTGTATCATGGATTAATTAGATAGCGTTTAATGGCAGCTCTTAAATTGCCTGTTTTAATGAATAGATAGGAATTACTTTTAATTAGTGTTCCAATTGTCTATATGTACATGATGATCTCTCATGTGTTTAAGGGCCATTTGGAAACAGTTTTCTTAATTCTGCTAATCTTAGCCTAAGCACTCTTGTTTACTTGCTACTTGTGTACTCCTTGAGAACACTTTTGCTAAATAGAGGTACCTTTCCAGCCTTTGAAGAATAATCTGATTTTAATGGAGATCACCTTGACAAAGGCATTTTCCATATTAAGAATTAATTGTAGCACAGTGAGTTTGCCTATCCCAAAGTGAGCCTGCCAGTGCCAGAGTGAGAAGCACATTAATATATTTCAGAGCTGGTTCTCTCACCCAACCCTCTGCCTGCCTCAGAGACATAATTAAACCCTCCTCCCCCATTTTATGGCTGCAAGGTTGGGGAATGGAGTAGCACCACCTAAACTTGGCCAGACTACCCTGAACAGGGCTACAGGTTTCTTTCTAGCTGTTATAATCCAGACAGATGTTACCTGCATGAAAGCATTCATTCAGTGACTAGGTGAAGGTCCATAGATATAAATAAGTTAAAGGGCATGACATATCACACACTTTTGCCCCAATATCTCATTCAAAGTATTTGATCTCCCAAATCTTTTAAGTTCTGAAAAGTAATTTTCCATTCCAAAAGTTTTACTTTGTTGAATAGATATGGTTTCAGGGTATCTTTAAATTTGATCCTTTGGTTCCCCCCTCCCTTATTAAAATAATCTAGAGTCAGGCATGTGGTACACACTTATAATCCCAGAAACTCAGGAAGATAAACTCGAGGCCAGCCCAGGCACCTTAGTGAGGCCCTGTCTCAAAATAAAACAGAAACGACTGGAGATGTAGCTCAGTGGAGGAGCTCCTTCATCCAGTCCCCCATATCACACACATACACTCATGTAGGATCAGTTTTCACCCACAAAAAGGCTTTTAATGATACCCTGACAGCTCTCCCTGCACCCTAGGAAAGCTCCCATAACTTGGATCAACTCCGTATAGATTAGCTCACATTTCTTCAGAGCAGGTTGTCAATCAGCATGTGCTCACTGAGTTTCTTTTGCCTAGCAGCTACATAAAATTTCAAAGCAGCATAGAAAGGCAGTGCCTTGTGTTAATGCTCTTTACCCCATGTTGGAGAAGCAGTGGATGGAGCAGTCACGGAAAATTAGGGTAGCATAGAGATATCTCCCTGTCATTTGTCTACACAGTGCCTTTCAGCATGAGCGATTCTTCATTTCCTATTTAGAAATGTGCACTAAGGTACTGGAAATTTGTAACCTCTGGAATTATCTTTATTCATTCAAAAAAGTAAGCATTTACTGTACTACTAAAATTCTTTTGTGTATAACTAGATGGAGCTCTACAACAAATAATTTTTTAGACTACTAATGAAAGTACAGGAAAGGAGGTGTATTTTTATCTGCATTTAATTCCCTATGGTATGGTCTTTGGGGTTGCTCCATATGCCTTGGCTTTCAGTGTGTTTAACTACATCATAGAAGATGTGTGGTTAAAATTGTGTCCATTTACCTTGAGCACTGCTAACCTCCCTAATCATGTATTTCCTGTGTCATGGTGTACTAATGACTACTTAGGTAATACAGCTTAATTGTGGAGCTAGAGTTAGAAGTGCTGTTTGCTAGTGTTTTGGTTTCACTAATTTGACTTCGTTCTTTCTTTATGTCACACATTCTGTTAACTACTGAGAGACAAAGACTTCACACCATCAATAATGCTGCAGAGTCAATGCCCCATCTCTGGGTTTAACACTTCCATTTCATTATCTTTGGGGGTGGGTGCCAGGAATCAAACTCAGGCCCTTGCGTGGCGGAACCCCTGAGCCAAACCCTTGGCCCCTCATTATCTTTTAATTAAGTTCTTGCACATGCAAGTAGAAAAAGAAAACAATGAATGATTCGTGCTTTTGCATGAATAAGAATTAACTATACATATAATAAATATATTTTTAAATCTCTTTCAAAGTAAAATACTGTGTTGTTAACATTTACCAGATTGGGGTTAAGCAGATTTTAATTAAAAATTATAAGTTTACCTAATCCCAATGCAGTACCACATGCAACACGGAGAACACCAAATTGACAAAACCTCTAAAATTGTTCAACAGCACCCCCTAGCATGCCTAATTTTAGGCTATCAGAGTAGGAAGCAAATTCTGTCATTTTGTCTCTACAAGCATATTTTTTTACATGCCTAGTTACATGGACTTGTTCTTCACATTATTGCTGAATTGTATGTCTGAAAGAACCTATGAACAGAGGGGTTGTGTAATCCAACAAAATAACTCTTTGTGAATGTCTTCAAATGATTTTGTTTTAACTGGCTAACCATATCCATTGTCTCTGCTTTCATCAATTGGCTTACGGTCAGTCTCTTCCTCCCTCACTTACTTTCTTTCTTTCTGGGTTTGAGCAAATCACTTAGGAAAGAGAAGAAAAAACAGAGCTGGGGAGGTTCTTAAATTAGATTGAGGACATCTTCAAAGTAGACCCGTGTGGTTTTGGTGAACATCTAGAACACAGTTTCTGACTTTGTGATCTCAGGCAGGCTCTTTTACTGCTCTGTGACTCAGTTTTCTCTTCTGTAAAATGAGTTAATAGGATTAATCTCTCTCACGGAACTGTTGCAGTTAATGAATTACACATAGTGAATGCCCAGTGATGGTTGGCAGTTGTTGTTAACATTATTTCACCAACTACCCTTGGATGTGGCCATGACCTATAGCTCGGGCTCTGACATTACTGAGACCTGCGTTGAAACCCGCTGGGAGATATTGGGCAAGTTGTTGAAATTCTGTTTCCTCATCTCTAAGTGGGAGTAATAAGAAAATACATGGAGAATGCCTACACTGGACTATGTGGAATAGGTAGAAAACAGCTGTTGTACTTTGCAGAGTAGCAATAATAATCCTCAAATAATAAGAGAACAAGAGACCACAGTATCAACATTCTGTAGATCGGAAAACAGAGAGAGTGAAAACTGACTTAGCTATGCAAGAAAGCTAGTTATGCTATACAAACAACAAAACTTAGGAATTTCTACCATCAAGTATCCCTGTAAATGCCGGGAGTGATAAAACTTAAACAACAGAATTGATTGAAAGTTGTTTAAAAAGGAGACTTTGGAGTTGCCATCCCTGTTCCTTACAGGAGGTTCTATTAAAGGCAAGGCTTTTAAATGAAAACCTACTCCAAATGCCAAGACCCTTTATTGTCATCCCCATTTGACTCTCAGGATGCTGGCAGAAAGGTATAGATACTCCAAGAAGAACACAAGATGTACCTTCTCTCTTCGGTTATTGTCTTAGTCACTTCTTCCTGGCTAGCACAAGTACCCACCGCTAAAAACTTAAAGGAGAAGAAATTAATTTGGACTCACAATTTGAGTCCATGGTCACCTGGCTCCAAGGCAGAAATAGGATAGCAGAGGGGCATGGCAAAGACAAAGGTGCTCAACACATGGCAGCCAGGAAGCAGAGTGATGGGCATACACCTTCAAGGTCGTGCCTCTAGCCACCTGCCTCTTCCTCCTGGGCCACAGCTCCTAACAGCATATTCTGCTCTGAACTCCACTGATTAGTACAGCACCCCCATGATCCAATCCCTTCCCCAAAGCCAACAGTTATATAGCTAACCTCTTAACTAAAAATCCTGTCATATCTCTGAATCCCAGAGTCCACATGTCCTACCTGGGTACATGGAGCTTCTGGTCATCTGTCCAGAACCTACACCTAAGTAGGAGCAGACAGCCAGTGTCCCCAGACCCACCTCCCCTGAGAGTGGATCATGATGGTCTGTAAAGTGAACACGTCTGATTGTAATTTACAGGCTTCCCAAAGTAAATTTATGTTTAGGATACACTTGTTGCTCTTCTCCTGGCATATTCCATGCATACTCCTGAGTTTTTACTGAGGCACATTTCTTCTGAGTCCCACCATATAACTATCACTCAGGAAAGTTGAAGTCATGACTCATTACCGATCAGCCATCCCAGCTCAGAATGACTCATCTTCTGCATGTTTCACCTGCTTCTTACAGGGCACACAGTTCAGAATTAGTAAGGTTTGCACATTCAGCTTCTTCTGTAACTCTGCCACCTACAGAAGTTCCAGAGTAGAAAGGAAGGAGCCATGAATTAAAGAACAGGCTGTTGATGAAGCTGAGATGTAGTTCAGTGGTAGAGCACCTGGCTGGTATGTATGAGGCCTTGTGTTTAATCCCCAGCACTGCAGAAAGGAAGAAAGAGAAAGTGAAAAGGGAAGGTGGAAGGGGGCGGGAGAGAGCAAAGACCACTAAGTCTGTCACTATCAGTATAATCTTTTCAAGTCCTTTTGTCTCTACAGCCATTAGTTACCACTAATGTATGGTGATGGGCTGCACTAGGCCATCTTTAAAGGTGCTTTTCTTGCTTCGAAACACCACGACATTTGGGCCAAAAAAGTATTTCTGGACAACACTCTGAGGTTAACCTGGTTAATTTTCTGAAGTGTATTTATACTATTTTACTGCCAATAAAAGCAAAATGATGCCTCGTGAAGATAAATAATAATAAAAATATCTAAAAATTATGGAACAGCTATCATGTTCCAGGTACTTCCTTTATCTCATCTCACTTAATGGAATACTAGCACTTGCAGTAGATACTGAGGCTCTGAGAATTTAAGTCATTTCTAGACAGGAGATACAGAGTCTAGTTCTTTAAGATCTGGCTACCTCAACACCCTGGTTTTCTAGACTTCACAGTGAATCTATTTTCTGATACTGGGTCTTCCCCATTACGCTCACTGTGGTTCCCTCAGCTGTTTTTGGTTTCTACTCTAACTTTATTTCCTCTCACTAGAAAATTATGTGGGGTTTCCCTCTGTTAATTGGATTGGCATTGGAGTCATAAACAAACCAAGTGCCATATTTTTCTCACCAATTTAGTTTGCTGTGAGTTCTCACAGTCCACAAGCATCTGAAAGGCTCTGCACCTGTGAGACTGCATGTTGTTAAGTCTTTCATATCAAACCTTTACAGCATATGAAGTTTTCCAACACAACCAAGGCCACAGATCACTGTTGTTCAGTGGATTATGTGGCACAGCAGCTGTCCTTTACAATTACAGGCTATGTAAACATATAAGTAAAAAAAAAAAAAAAATTTTTTTTTTTTTTTACTATTT
>NW_022900923.1:26916126-26919236 GCF_012274545.1 Fukomys damarensis
TTTGACTATTTGAGACGGGGTCTCACTGTGTAGTTGAGACTGACCTGAAACTCACTATGTAGCCCAGGCTGGTCTCGAACTCAGCAATCCTCCTGCCTCAGCCTCCTGAGAGCAGGGATTACAGGTGTGTGCCACCACACCTGGCTCCAACAAGTAAATATTTCAACAGATCTGTACATCGGTTTTTTAATGTTTAGTTTTGATTTCAAAATATATAAGATAAAGGGAAGGACATTTGAAAGATTTGTCAAAGCTGGAAAGAAAATATTTAAAGACATTTAGTAGAGCCTTGGAGCTGAACACTCTCTGTAATATTTATACTTCTTCAATTGTGGGAAAACAATGAACATAACATGAAATCTTCCGTGTTTAAGTATGTAGTACAGGAACATTGAGAGCATAGCCATGGCTGCAGTCTTATCTCCAGAATTTGCAAAACTGAAACTCTGTACCCACGGATCACAAATTCCCATTCTTTCCTTCCCGGACCCTGGCCACCACCTTTCTACTTTTCATAAATTTGAGTACTCTAGGTTTCTGTAGAAGACCCACATAATAGGATCAGTATTAAAATGAGAGTCACAGTTAACATTTATTATCGTTATCACATAAAGGCTGATAGTGAAAATGATACATATTATGCTCTTATTTCTTCCTTGAAATAAAGTAAAATGCATTAATTAAAAAAAACAGCCTGAGGCTACTATAACTCAAGTTAAAAATACTGATGCTGATGTGGTTGGATGAATGCTCTTTCTTACTGTCTTCTCCCCTGAAGTCACAATTACCATTTTAGTCAAGGTTGCAATGGAAACACCGTTCTCCAGACTTGGTCACCAGTTCTAAGATTCATTCTGTTCTGTGCCCAGCTTCATTTTGAGTAAAATGAAAGTCTCTGAGCATTGTAGCACCAGGTAAAGGAGGACAAAGTTCAGTTATTTGTTCCTCAAGCACTTGTCTACCACTGTTATCTACTGTAAACAAAGACAGAAAAGACACTATCAAAGGGCATATTAAGCTGAAACATTTAAAATAGCCCATGAGAAGAAGAGACAGATGTGTGAGCATAGTGACAGGTTTCAGTAGGGACAGTGAGGGAGAAAGTGGCTCTCCCTAGAAGGCGAGGATGTCATTGCTAAGTTTTCCTTTGCCGGATGGAGTGCACCAGGCTGCTTTGTAAGCTTCTGTAGCTCATATTAATCCAAAAGGATGTGGAGTTGTCTGTGTACTTTAGAAGTAGCAGAGCAGCTGGTGGGTACTTAAAAGGATGCAGCAGTTCATGTTGCCAGTTCTCTCGTTTCCATTTCCATCCTCATGATGGTCATTAAATGGAAGCCTGCAATTTTTTTTTTTAGGACATGGTTGAAAGTCCTTTTGTGCAGTGTTTAGCAAAGTTCTTTTGCTTTTTCTCACATTTTATCAGGCTTTTCTCTTCTTTGGAAGTTTAAACAAGGAAAACACCTAACTCATTTCCAGATAACAGTGCTTTCCTTTCAAAGAAAGTCACTGAAGCAGCCAACTATCTAATTTGGAGGAGAAAAACTTAAAACCCAAGAACTTTCTACAACACTTAATGATAGAAACTGGTCATGGTCTGTTAGTGCTCTTTTGGCAATATGGGAACATACAGTGAATTAGGAATGGAAAAGAATCTCACTGTTGCCAGTTCAAGAAGAGGTCACTATACTGTGGAGACTATGACAAAGCCATATGTGCTAAGCCCAAGCCAGAGAAGCCAAGGTTTGAGAGTGTCTTACCCTGTATTTTAAAATAGCATGACCCTCTAATCCATCCAGAACATTCCCTGGCATCATAGTCTCTTTTTGACCACATATGATAGACTTTTATTTGAGAGAAAAATGGTTACATAATTATATAAAGCCACATTATGTAGAGATTGCAAATGAATCTTTAAGATTATTAAATAAGATTTATGTATAACAGTGCTGGTAAACAAGCTCTTGGCAAGAGTAAGGGAAGCCCTGATTTATACTGTTTGCCAATCTCCACAGTGAATTTTCTCACCAATGCTGAATTCAAACTGCTACCAATTGGCCTACAAAATTCCTAAATATTTACAATTGGCTCTCCCTGGTAAGTACCAGCTTAGGCGTACCACTGAATAAATGTATTATGTGGCCACCATATATAACCTTCTTTTAGAAAATTTGAATGTGAAAGCCTGTAGAAAAGGCTAACCCATTGTTCCTGGTCTCTGTACTCCTATTGTTTACTCCAGGGCACATCAGCTCTTTACATTGTCCACCGTGACCTTCTTTAAACTAGTCTGAGCGGCTACTCTTTCTGGGAGCTGGCCATAGGAGCATTTCCAGGATTCTCTTCTGTGTCATTAAAATTGTGTGCCTCATCCAAGCCTGAATCTCATCTTTAGATACTGGAACATTAGGAGGGACCTCAAAAATGTGTGGAGGGAGATAGATCTTTTGCAAAATGGAAGGGGACCAAGAGATGGAGGGAGCTAGGAAAGGAGAGTAGGGCTTAAGTAAAAAGGCTCAAGATGTGTTATGTACATGTACCTACTCCCCACCATGGATGTAATCATTGTGTATTATAAACATGTACTAATAAAAGCTTTTAAAAAGAAAAAAACTATATATTGAAAGAGATGCGAATACAGAATTCCAATCCCATTTTAGCCAATAACTCTTTCATCTTGGCAGTTTACATCATTCCCAGAGCCTCTCTTTCCATAATTTTTTCCTTAATGTTCTTGTCAGTTACAATGCTTACCTCATATAGTTATGAAGATTAAATGATAAAAAGCTGATAAAAATAACAGCAAAAGTTGCTGGCAACTAGGGGGACTAGTACCACTGGGGCCTGTGCTTGGCATTTTATCTGTATTAAATCAGTTAATGCCCTAAGACCTTACTGAGACATGTGGCACAGAAAAGGGGTTCCATCAATGAAAACTGTTATTTTTATTGTTGCTATTATTTTTATAATTTTAAGAAACTTTAAGTCACAAAGACTCAAGCTGCTTTTCATTGTCAAATTATCATGAAAACATCAGTAAAATACATATATATATATATACATATACATATATATATATATATATATATATATATATCCTTGGTAAGAAATAA
>NW_022900923.1:26919304-26983232 GCF_012274545.1 Fukomys damarensis
ATCCTTGGTAAGAAATAAATTAAGCATGATTTGCTCTTTTTTTAGAAATTTATATTCTGTAATGTATAACTGTGAGAGAAGGAGCTGAGGAGAGGAGTAGAGAGAGAAAATCCCAGTAGGCAAAGAGGCCCCAGTACATGTTGATTTGTTTGGTTTTTGTTTTGTTTTGTTGCCTTCAGCATTTTTTTCTACCAAATGACTGTTGGACAACAGAGGAAGCCTTTATTCACATTTGTGAGTTTTCAGTAACATTCTGGGATGAAATTTTGAGAAATGGAATAAAGTCTCTAGTGTTTTATTAAATTTTATCAAGAAACCTTGAATTTTGGCAAAAGATATCCTTTAAATTATTATTCACATGATAAAAGTGTCTGCTACATTGTGGTGTGCCAGAACACAAACAAGGTTTTATGAAAAAAAATTCTTCAGAAAAACAAATGCCACCTTGTCTGTTAGGCCCATGGCACAGTATTTTGAACACCACGAAGCATAATAGCTTAAAACACTGGCTGGAGTCTGTGGTCCAGATGCTTTAGAAGTCTTCCAGAATAATTAATTTTGTTTCTGAGAAGAAAATGTCATCCCAATTATTCATTATTTCTGTATATGTGATAAATAGCTTTTAACGGTTGCTTTGAATGAAGATGACAATTAGTGACAATGCAGAGTATTGTTGGTTGCTTGGAATTAAGAATTCAAAGTGTATTTTATTTCAAACAAATTATAAGTAAAGATGACATCCTGAAAGCAGAAGACTCAAAAAGTTAGCAATGTATAAATGATTGTGAAAACTCGGCTATCAGAGTCATCAGAAAACTTTAAATTGTGTCATGAAATGTGAGTGTGAAAAAGTAGTATTTCTAAATATAATATAATTTTTATGTAGTGTATGACTTAAATATATACATGCAGATGTATCTGAATTAAACTATATAAGTAGTTGTTCCTCTAGGTCAGAAGCCTGATACTGGTGATCCCAGCAGACCAGATTTGGCCACCTGCTGCCCCAACGGTCCAATCAGAGAGAGATAGGTAGTGGTTAAGCAAATAGGTTTATTATTAAGGTTATTATTCAGTGTGGCCACACTAGGAAGAAACAGGGAACCATATCCTAAGTTCTGTCTTCCAGCGTACTGACAGGAGCTTCTGGATTTTATAAGGAAGGAACAAAAGTAGAGGCAAGAGGTATAAACAGTCAAACAGTCTTGGTCACCCTGTGGTCTGGCTGGTCGTTATTTCAGGTGCAGTTCAGCAAGTTCTGCTGGCTCTGAGGGGCATCTTAGTATGTCTATTTCAGTGTCTTCAATCTTAAAGGAGGATAAGAGGTTAGAAAGATTAGGGCTAATCAACTTTCTATTACAAGTTTTTAGAGAGACACTCCTTATACAGTTAGTAGGAATCTTACCCAAAGTTTATGGTTGCAAAGGAGAGAGCCATGAGCCCATGTGAAGAGTAAGTGCTTTAGCAAAAGCAACTTTAAGTACCTATGACCAAATCACCTAAAGGTTTCACCCACACCTAAGGGGATTGTATAGTTAGGTGTGCCGAGACACTTTGAGGATCTCTGAAAAACTGAAGCCATCTTATATTCAGGCCTGTATGGTTCATAAAGCTCTTAAACATTTATTTTATTTTTGTTTTTTATTCAAGTAGAAAAAGATTTTCACTGAAGTTGAAAGGCAAGGAACAAGGAAACAAGCAAAATTATTCTTCGGATTACTTTTTCTACTAGGGCCCAGGAGTGGGAAGAATGGAGAGCATGAATTGAAATGTTCAGAAATCTGTTTTACATGAGGTAGCCTTAGTAAACTCAGGTTCATTATCTCAGTAAAGAACCCCCGTGTTGAAAGTCCCCTAGGAAAGAAGCTGGAGGGAAGAGAAACGAGAGGGCGGGCAGAGCCGTAGATGATGTGTGCTCACCTTTCTCCCTGACAGGCTGCCGAGGGTCCACACCCCCACCACCGCTGTCCCCCATCGACAGTAAGTGCTCTGCTCAGGCGTATTATTAGATGTGGACCACATTTGGGGGTAAAAGTAGAGAAACATAGAAAGAGAGCTTTTATAAAAAGCTAAAAGGCTGAATAGAGAAATGAAGAAACTCATGGCTAAACATCCCTTGAAAGTACATCAGGATGAATTCTCTTTGCAATGTTTAGAATGAAGTTATTTCTGGCAGCACATTTCTCCGAAAGGAAAGGGGGAGAAAAGTGCTTATTCTCTATTGCCTGAGTATGGTAATTTTTAACTTTGAAGAGGTTTTCCAACCCAAATCTAGCTATAACTGGTCTTTACCTAGAAATCTTGGGCTATGAGTACCTCAGTAACGGTACAATGACAGACTTGATTATTGATTGTCAAGACTGTATAGAAATAGAGTGACAAATTTCATCCACACTGTAAAATAATTATAGCACAGCAGAATTGACATTTGTATTAACTAAAATCTGGAGGGGGAGGTTGCTATGAAAACATCAACTTCCCCTCCTATACTGGGACTTCTAATGGGAAGTGTGCAAGTGGAAAGCTAAACTTAAAATTAACCAAGACTAATCACAGAAGAGCTGGAAATAGTACCCCATAAATATATACAGTGTTTATATTTTATGTGTTACTTTAAAATGAATTTAATTTTGAAGTGTTTGAAGAAAAATTTAAAAATCAATTTTTCAGCAGCTCAAAACTTAAATCCCTTGTATGTGAAAATTTTAAAAGTTAAGGCAGGGGTAAGGGAGGGAAAATGAGAATCAAGACTTGTCATGTAGAGGTACAATATCCCAACAATGTATGTAACTGTACTGTATCCCTAAAATGTACCAATAAACACAATTAAAGCTGAAAAAAAATATAAAAACAAAAAATATATATAATGCATACAACAAAGGTCATCAGTGTCTTGTATAAGGATGCATATTAATAGAAAAATGCAAGGCAAAGAGCTTATAGACAGATGAATAGAAGGTGCTAGAGTGGCTGCTGCTTCTCTTTTCCCAGCAAGGGAACTGCCCCTGCCAAGACTCTACCTTTGCCACAATGGTAGGCACCTGGCTATTCAGGCTGATACTTTGCATCCCTGGGTTCCTGTGCCTGGGGCCAGCAGAGAAAACTCTCCTGCCTGTTGGGCCAGAGTTGGAAGGATTGAATCTCAAGTTGCCAGAGGGTCATATAGTACGTAAAACCAAGGTGGTAAGCAAAATTGAGAGATAAGGAAAGAAAGGGCATTGTTTGACTCCTTGGATCCAGTTGGCCAGATAAGATCATTCCTATTAACAAGGCCAATAAATTATTTATTTTTGTACTTGAGTTTCTAGCACTTTCGACAGAGGGTTGGAGCATTTTCACAGCACTCTGTCTTCTCTGCTTGTCCTTCTCTCTCCTTATCAGCACCTTTCTCTAGATTGTCAGGAGAACTGAAATTTCTTTTTGTTGCCCAAAGTCCTCTAGTCTCTACTATTACTGGCTTCAGGCTCACAGTGTACAACCAGTCTATCAAAATGCTCAAGTACAAATCCCACCCTATTTCCCCTCACAGGATAATTCCACTGGACACCAGAGAGGCTCCTACCTCTGATTCTCACTTGAGCTCTGCAGAGTGATCTTTCTAGAGTCCAGATCTGCTCATGTGACTTCTCTACTGAGAAGCCTCCAGAGGCTCTTTCACTCCCAGAAAACTTTCATCTGTCTCCCATGGCTTTGGAGGTGTGATAGAGGTTCACAGCTCAGCTTCATCTCCCCTCTTTCCTCCCTGCATTCCATACTCCACCTATACTCCTACATGATTTTTCTGCATTTCCCTGAATGCACCGGGCCCTCAGGTGTCCAAGCCTCCAGTTGGTGTTCCCTCCACCTGCAGTGCATTCTCAAAGCACACACGCGCACACACAACTACTGTCTAAATACCTCACATTATAACGTTCAGAAAGAATGCTGAACATATATAGCTGTTCAGAACGAATGTATTTTCTTCCAGTTTCTCCTAACTGTGCCATCCAGGTGTAAGCCCAGGAGTTTAAGTTTTGTTCCTTTTTTTTTTTAATGGACTTCTGCATTTATAGCTAGTCACATTATTTTGTTTGTTTTGCTTACCCAGAAAACTATCTTTATTTGGAATATCTGTCAATCCATTATGCACTCTTAGCAGTGAAGAAAAAGTACCTGTTTTTATCCAAATTTCACCCCTTTATCAAGAGCCCTAAGCCCACTATATTTTTTATTTGGTCACCATTATTTTCTACTGAGAGTTTAGCCAAAACTCTGTTCATTTTTTCCCTTCCATTTTCCCAGTGAATTCAATTGACCTCAAATCTTACCACCTCTTATGTTATCATTTAATTTTTGGCATTTGCAATCATTGTATCCCTTAAGGCTGAACAAGATGCCTAGAATGTAATAGGTATTCACTAATTCTTTGACAACTCTTCAATCTTTCTTCTCTGTTCCCAGAGCTACTAATTTTTTGTCAATATAAGAAATCATTTGTTATCCACTTCCTGTATAACAGGCAACCCAATAAAGCAGGGACTACTTTTATCCCCGTTTCACAGCTGAGGAAGCTGAAGTACAGAAGCTGCTCAGGTCACACAAGTGCAAAACTGAAAGGTAGACTCGAGAGCCCACCCTCTCTGTAGTATTCCTTTCGTCTCCATTCAGTTCCTTATAAAATCTCTCCTGACTTATTGGCACAGTTTCCTGACTGCCCTCTGCGTCCAGCTTTGAACCATTCTGACACATTGTCAGAAGCTTCGTAAACTCTTTCAGTAGTTCCTCCTTGTTTCAAAGGACAATCTAGTCGAGTATGGACTTTTTCATGGTACAACCCCTGTTCATTTCGCCCCTAGTCCTTCTGGCAGGCTTTCAAAACACTCACACTCTCTCTGCTGTCCCACACTCCTCTGTGGCTCTCATTGTCCACATTCGTCTTACTTTAAGACTGACCCTTCCTGATTATTCCAAGAAGCTTCCCTGACCTCTTTCCCTGAGCGTTCCAAGTGCTTCCGCCACACATACTTCAATCTTTTATTAAACATCTTCTTTGCTATCATTTTTGTCATTAATGGATGAGAACTGCATCCCTGACTTCCTAGCAGTCTGGGACATAAGTACTAGAAAGGGAAGTGAACAATGCACCATTAGGTTTCTCTGCTGTGGTTTTTCCACTAACACTTGGTAATTTATGGTCCTGTTCCTGGATTCTTTTCGTTATGGTCTATAGACTCAGTTTTGATTAAGCATCTAGAGATTCCAGAATCTAAGAGATAGCCTGGATTAGTGAGGTCAGCCCAAGATAATCATAATTATTCTTTCTTAAAAAGAAATTTGGTGTTTATTCATGAACCTGGAGTGATCTCTTACACAAACACAAATTTGCTTTTCGTGGTTGTCATCTATTCTGGCCCTAGATGGTCTTATATTTGAAGTATCTCCTTTAAGTGTCATTCGTATCACAAATGGATCACAGTCTGAGACCACTTCAGAACAATCACAGGTATATATTTAAGTTCCAAGAAACATAAGCACATTGTCTGGGTTGAACTTGATAGACCTAAGAAGCGAGTTGGAACGAAGAAGTTAAGTAAAATTATTATACTTTTGATAGTATAATCATAAACCTTAAGATAGAAAATAAAATTTGGGGGGCAGTGAGAATTTTTTTTATTGGAACATGTTTGCAGTACATGATGTTTCCATTCCTTTGTGGAGTCGGTACATGTATATAACAACTCTTCATTCTTCTTTTTTTTCATCCCTTTTCACTTCCCTCCCACCTTCCTCCCTTTATCTCTTGAACCCCTTCTCATTTGAAAAAGATCTGTCTCTCTACTTGCTATTACCTGTCTTTTATTTTGCTATTTATAATTTAGGTTTCTCATAGAAGAGAGACCATGTGTCATTTAAGCTTGTGTCTGATAATTCACTTAACATTATGGAACCATTATGTTCTTAGGAGACAGAAGAATTAGAGTTGGTAGAAGAAGATGTAAAGATAGACTCAGAGGTCAGAAAGGAGGGATGCTAAGATGCTGTCTTGAGGGTGGAGAAGAAGCAGTCCCTAGAAGTGGGAAAAGACAAGGAGAGAGTCTCACAGCATCCAGTCCTTCAAAGAAGTTTTATTCATGTGCCTTCTGTTTTGTAAGCCATGATTTTTTGGTAATAATAAGTTGTGACAAGAAACTAATACAAGTTTTTTAAGTTGAAATATGATTATTTTGTAATAAAGACCTAAAAATGCAGAACTGACTTTGGAATTAGGGAGCAGAGACTCAGAATTTGAAGGAAATGATAGAAAAGTAGGTTGCTTTGAACACACTGTAAGAAATGCAAGTATTGACTTCTGGCAGAGTCTCAGAAGAAAGTGAAGAACATGATAGAGAAAAGCTATGCTGTCATAGGAAATGTGTGATATCACAAAGAGATTACTGGCAGAATTGTGGACATAAAAGGTACCACTTGTGGGAGATTTGAAAGGGTTGAGGAGCATGTTGTTTGAAACTGGAAGAAAGGTGACCCTTATGATTAGTAGTAAAAAGCATAGCTGAATTTTGTACTCTAAGCTAATGTAAGGGGGAAAAAAGATAAATTGGGGTAAGAACTGTTAAGTTAAAAAAAAAGAACTAATACTGGATGATTTGAGAATATTCTCAGCCTACCAACCCTGTAAAACACTAAAACTTGAAGATTTGCTACTAGGAAAGCATGGTGTAGAAGGAAAGCCAAGGGTGTGGCTGGATAACCATTTGCTAATTCCTGGAAAAGGTCTGAGAGGTCAAAGTGGTTGACTCACACAGATGGCTCTTTGAATAGATTAGGGATGTGATTTGTGAATTGCTCAGCCATCTCAGGAGAAGCTAGTAGAGATGAGTTTATCCAGGAAAACATGTGAAACAGTGAATTCCCATGATACACACACACACACACACACACACACACACACACACACACAGGAGTCCCATTATAAGAATATTGTAGCACCAGAATTCTGGCAGTTTGGACTGAAAGAGATAGAGAAGGTGATGTGAAAGAAAGTTGTCTTATTCCCAAAGTTCTACAGAAAGGAAACAAGCTGATAAAATTACTCAGCTATAAATATTCATTGCCCTTAATAGAAGGAAAAAATGACTAGAAACAGAGCTGCAATCCCAGATAGCAGAATCTTGAATTACAGTGGATTATTCCCAGGCCCTCTCTCTCTCTCTCTCTCTCTCTCTCTCTCTCTCTCTTGAATGGGAAAGCCTATAGTTGTCATTTAATGCATGTCCACCATTATATTTGGGGAGCAGATAACTTGCTTTCTAGTTCTACATGTTCACAGATGGTGAGAAATTCTGCCCTAATATAAATTATAGTCAGAGCTTTACCCAGCCTAATTTCGATGACTAAGATGATGAGAGTTGGAGCTTTTGAGCTGATGAGACTTAAATGGGATTGAAACTTGAGTTGTTGCTATAATGGGCTGAGAATGTAGGGGGACTTGGGATGAGTGAGTGCATCTTCACCTGGAATGACTATGAATCTTTGGGAAACAAATGCAATGGCCAAACTCATGAACCTGTAAATATGTCACTCTACATGGTAAAGAGGACTTTGTAGGCGTGACTAAATTAAGGATTTTGATATTATGTTGAATTATTTGGTAACACCCAGAAAAACCACAAGGATCCTTATAAGTGAGGAACAGGAGAATTCGAATTTTGAAAAAAAGACAGAAGTAGAGGTCGGAGAGAAGATGCTCCACTTCTGTCTTTGAGGATGGAAAAGAGGCCATTAATCAATCAATAATGCAGGTGATGCCTAGAAGCTACAGAAGGCCAGGAAACATTCTTTCTAGAGCCCCCACGAAGGATATAGCCCTGCTAATTCATTTTAGATCTGACCCCCAGAAGGATGAGATATTAAATATATTTGTTTTATTTTAAGCCACTACACTTCTGTTAATTTTTTATGTCAGCAGTAGGAAACTCGGCACGTTTTTCTGGGCACTGACAGTTATGGAATTAAAGAGTTGTGGATGTGTCCAGCTAGTTCTGTGAGGCTGGAACCTGATTTTAATTTTTGGCTGACTTATATGCACACTGACTGTGTGAAAAATAATCATCTCTTTATGAAAAACTGGATCATTTAACTTTTTGTTTTTAGTTTTGACATTTGCAGTTTCTCTACTTAGTGAGAAAAACCAATCAAGATTTTGGTACATCACTGGATAAGTTTAGCAATTCTGCACAAATTGTAGCTTTTTATTTGTTGAAATATTAAATGCATAAGGATAACACATACTTTGTTGTAATACTTTGTCAACTTTGATTAAATATACTTTGGTTTTATTGGCTGTAATTTTGCTCACCAGGAAAATCTAGCTTTCAAACCTGTTTATTTGGTGGTAGTCAGCTATCAAATGCAATCTTCTAGGTACCAGAAGGCAGACAGAGTTCCCAGTTGAATTCCTAAAACCACTGTTCTTGTCATGGATCACAGTTATGTAATTTCTACCCATTCCCGTGTGTGTGTGTGTGTGTGTGTGTGTGTGTGTGTGTGTGTGTGTGTTATGGCTGGGAAAGAAAAATGAGAAATGCAGAAATTGTCAGGTGTAATGGCACGTGCCAGGAATTGTGGCATTCAAGAGTTGGAGGCCAGCCTGGGTTAATGTGTGTGTGTGTTTTATGGCTGGGAAAGAAAAATGAGAAATGCAGAAATTGTCAGGTGTAATGGCACGTGCCAGGAATTGTGGCATTCAAGAGTTGGAGGCCAGCCTGGGTTACACAGTGAGTTCAAGGCCAATCTAAACTAGCAAGATTCTGTTTCAAGAAACCAAAAAGAAAGAAAAAAGTTAAGATTTGTTTCTTAACTTTATTGGTGTGTGTGTGTGTGTGTGTGTGTGTGTGTGTGTGTGTGTGTGCGCGCGCGCCTGCATGTGCAGTTTTCTGGAATATAACCTATAGCTCTTGTTATGTCCATGCTGTGTTTAGCACAGTTTTACCAATGCTAACCACTATGGTCAGCTAGCCAGATAGTTGCAGTTCATTCTGAATTCTAAACTCAAAATGGCATTTTGACCCAGCATACACTTTCAATAAAAATTGTTTCCATACTTCTATGAAACACATATAAATTAATATTAATTAACTTGACATAGTTACACAACACACCGCTCAGAACAGGAGAGCTCTATGATTAATATTAGTTCCATGATCAAGAATAAAAGCAGAATTATGGTAGTTACTAGGACTATCTATAAATATTCCAGTTTTCTCCACTCTTCAATCTGGGTGTCCTGTGACATGGTTTGGCCGAGTATATACAAGCATTTATGTAGCCTGTGCTCAACTCCAGCCCTGGTACTTATGAGAGCTCATGTTGACATGGGCCCTTTGTTAGCCTGAGTCACTGCATGACTCTCATGAGCAGAGCTTCCTACATCCTGCACTGCATGTAGCATGTGCAAGAGATAACCCTGTATTCTATTAAATTTGTGATATGGGAGTTGTTTTCTTGCAACATAATCTACCTTATCCTAATTAATAAAAGCATCCTAGCAAAATTGAATATATTTCCTCCAAATTAGTTGATTCTCTGCATTTGTATGTATTTATTTCTTTGAGAAGCTTAGAAATACATCATCTTTTTGAAATATCCCTTAACATACAATTCTCTGTGGAACTTATAACATTCTTGTTTGTTTCTTTTAATTACTGATGCACTGACTCTAAAGTTGTTGGTATACAGTTAAATCTGTACTCAGCAGTTTCTTACAACTCTGTTTATATTTTGAAGATTATTTTAAATGTTTCCAGTCTGCCTGGAGAAGTAATGGCATGAAAAATATTATGCGCTTTAAAACTAATTTTTCTCAACTCCACATTTGTTTGATCTAAAATGAGATGCAGAGCTGTATTTTACTTAAAGAAAAAGGCTTTCAAAAAGCAGAGACTTTACCTGCGAACCTCACTGCTATTAAATAATTGTAACAAAATATTAATAATGCTAATAATTTTCATGGACAAGTACTTACTGATACTGGTGGCCCAACTTAATAGTTGCACCCAGTGCCTTGAGCCTCTCCATTTGTAAACATAAAAGAAATCTAGTAGAATGAAGGTATCTAAGCTAACCACCACCATGCTGGAAAGAAAGGATAACATTCCTTTTATTTGAAGGAGACAGTGGCCTATCTCATATTAGTACCATTGAGAAATCAAATGTAAGACAGAAAATGAGACTGTACTCTGACAAAGCTGAAATGATTATTTTATATCCAGTATGCTTCTATTTTTAAAATGTGGATGCATGTCCCTAAATCTCCTGCTTATATTTGGTTTTTCTAGTTTTCATGTACTTTCCGAAATGCAGTAGTTCAAATGTACACACTCATGTGTGCACACACACACACACACATTTTGTGTGTAGGGGCAAATCTTTTGAGAGTTCCTATGTAGTGCTTTTGTGTCATTTCTCTGTATAGGACTCTCATTCGGAGTCCCAAGAACTATTTCTTTTAGTCCAATTTTTACTTTTACTTCTGTGTAAGAAAGAATTTCCTATTGTTGGGTCCAGAAAGAAAATATGAGATTCCTCCCCACACATCTTAGCCCAAACCAACTAGAAAAGGGAAGCTTATAGAACTGCAGTTGCACATATCCCCTCAGCCTGGGACAAAAGAAGCAAAGAAATGATAGGAGATAATAAGAAATGCGGAAATAAATCTTTTGCACATGGGAAGGGTACCAAGAGATGGGGGGAGGGAAGAAGGCAGGAAGCAGACAGGGATACGATGTGTTATGTACATGTACCAGCTCCTCATGATGACTGTAATCATTATTTTCTGCAAACATGTACCAATAAAAATTAAAATTTTTAAAAATAAAAGGAAAGAAGTGATAAGAAAAAAGATGTTCCATCCCTCACCCACAGGGAGGGTGCTTCCTATCAGCGTCCTGAGCTGTAAATAAGGTGCTGCCTTGTGTACAATTAAGGAGGTAAGAGAATTTTTAAGGGAACTGAGGATCCCTCCTTGATATCTTCATTTCCCTTTGGGAGATGACAAGGGAGGAGTGGAGAGCTCTTGACAGCAACATAAATACAATCAGTTTGACTGTCTTCAGCATCAAATAAATTAAAACAGGAACAGTAAGTTCACTCTGACATATCAAGTGTATTAAGTTCATAAAGAAATCAGATTATTCCAGAGGAGAACTTTGTTAAGCCTACCACTCACTACCTGACTGTAGTTGCCCAACATTTTTTAAAAATGGACATATTTTTCAAATGATGAAGCCCAAAGCAGCTCTGTAGAACTCCAGGGCTTGGTTCAAAAACCACTGCATGGAAAGATAAATGGGAAAGTCCTAAGTATGGAAGTATCTTTTCTCTGCAACAAAAACTCAAAAACTGTTTTTTGTACTGAGGATTGAACCCAGGGCCTCATACATACACACATGCTAGGAGAGGACTCTACCACCTGGATGAGCCTCAGAAAGACTATGCAAAGTGAAAAACGCCAAACACAAAGGCTACACATTGTATGACTTGACTCCGTTTATATGAATCTAGAAAATGCAAATTTGTCAAGGCAGAAAGCAGTTGTGTGGTTGCCTGGGTCTCTGGTTGAGAACAGGGATTAACTGCAGATTGTTATAAGGAAACCTTTTTGGAATGATGGAACTATGTTAAACCTGGATTGTGGTGATGATCACACAGTTCTTTACATGTCCTAGAATCATTTCATCATACATTTATAATGGGGAGAACTCTATCGAATTTTACCTCAATAAGGTTGTTGATTTTTTTAAAGAAAGGTAGATAGCATAATTAAATAATTGATTTTTTTTTCCCTGTAGAAGTAGGGGGGCATTGTGTTCGGTGTGGTATGCAGACTCCTAGGAAATTCTCAAGATATTTTCCCAGTAACACTGATGACCCATTTGTTTTCCTTTTTCACTATATTAACATTTACACTGATTTGTAAGAGCAACAACAGATAGGAATTCAGATGCCTTAGTCTAAATCAGGGCAATGGCATGAGACCCTAATAGTATTCTCTAAAATTCCACAAAGCTTCATGACCCAGAGGCTTGGCCCTCAGTGCACCAGTTTTAAGAGGTGATAGAACCTTGAAGTGGTGAGGCCTGGTGTGAGGGAAGAAATAATTAAGTTCTAGGGACACTGTCCTCCAAAGGGATTGATGCTGGTCTCATGGAGCTCATTAATTCTCTCCGGAGTGGGTAGTTACAACATAAGACCGCCCCACATGCTTGGCCTCTTCTGAACGGTGTAATTTCCCTTTCCATTTCTTTACCATATTGTGATGCACTTGATGGGGCCCTCACCAGAGACTGAACAGATAGGGCCACTGATTTTAGACCCTGAGCCTCCAAAACTGATCTAAATAAACCTATCTTTACAAATTACTCAGCCTCAAGTCTTTTGTTATAGCAACAGAAAAGAGAATAAAACAGTAGTCATTATATTCACTCTCCCACCTTGCACTCATAGTAGAAAAGTTAATTGTGTTTTCCCTTAAGAGTTCCTTTGATGAAACACAAATTATTTAATTTTATTAAATCTTGTGGTTTAGATGCACATCTTTTTAATAGTCTAGGGTGTAAAATTAATTATGCATAAAGCATTTCTTCTGCACACCCAAGTGAGATGATTATCACAAAGAAAAGTACTTTCACAGTTGAGTTGATTGAATTGCGAGCTGAACTACAAATTCTTTTTTTTTTTTTAATGGTATACTATTTCTACTTTTTAAAAACTACCTGGCAGATAAATTGTGGGTTCAGACCTGGGAATTTGGCAAACTATTTTCTTTAAAGACAATGAAGGAAACCTGTCACTTCAAGGAACGTAATTCAGAAGTTGTATTTCCAGTGATGAAATCCAAACTTTTAACCAAAAACTAGAATTTTGGAAAACTTTGTACCTACCACTGTGAGCTCGTCAGTATCAAATAAGAGATTTATGTTGCATTTGGGCCTGGTGGTAGTATCTATAGTCCCAGCTACTTGGGTGACTGAATTAGGAAGATTGCATGTTCAAGCCCAGGCTGGGCAATTTAACGAGTTCCTATCTCAAAATTTAAAATATATAAATTTGTTAAAGGGCTAGGAATATTGCTCAATGTTAGTGCACTTGTGTAGGCAGCAATAGGAGGCTCAGATTCAACCCCCTTTACTGAAAAACAGAGTTTTCTGAGGAGATAAATGGGAATTTCAACAAGTGTGATTTTTTTTCATACCATATAATAAAATTGGTCAAAATTTGAAAAATATAGGTAAAAAAGTCTTGATACAAAAAAGTTTAAAAATTGCTGGCCTGGTAGCTAATAGCATGGACTCTAGAGCCAAACTGCTTGGGTTCAAATCCCAGTATTACTACATACAGCATTACTTGTGTAGTTCCAGGTAAGTACTTTACTTCTTGATGCCTGGGCTTACTCATCTGTAAGAGGGAAACAGTGGTGCCCATCTTAGGCACTGTAGGCATTGTAGGCATTAAAATGAATTAATACATGTAAATTACTTAGAATTGTGCCTGATGTAGTAAGTGCTCAGAAAGTTATCGTGATTGGTGTTGGTGAGTGACAGTTTGTAAAAATGAATAAATATAAATGCAAAGCTTATTATTATACAGTTGACTCTTGATTTACAAACTCAGTTGGTTCCCAAGGGCAGGTGGCAACTCACATTGCATGTAAGTCAATATAGCTGAGATCATGATGTTTACCTGGGTACACGTTATAGATAGGAGGCTAACCCAAGTTGTTCATATGTCAGGCCAGTTGTAACTTGAGGGTCCACTGCCATATATATTTTTTAAATTGGAAAATCTGAAGATACTTGTTCTCTCTCCTGTTCAGCTTTTGATCCTCTGTTATTTAGGAGGGACTCATCTTTAACTGCAGGACAAGTTTTTAAGGAAAATTTGATGAAACAATCTAGTTATGAAGAGTACAATTTAAGAGATTTGAGTATAAATTACTGTTGTATACCATTTCTATTCTTAGATTTAGAATTGATTTTCATAACTCAATAATGTTGAAAACTATGGTGGATCATTTAAGTGGAAAGAGTTTGGGAGATTACATGGATAGAATAAAAGATAAGGTACTGTCATATATACATACACCCATTTCCGGTGTTTAGCCTAAGAGCACAAACAGTATAAGGGAAAAAATGAGCACCTTGAAAGGAACCTTTGTCTTCAGTCTTGCAGAGACACTACATTAGAGCTATTTTTTATCTCTAACTCCTAAAGAGAAATTAATCATTTGTTGGCATTGTTCCTTTGTTCTTCCACTCTGCTGACCACCTTCCACGAAATGCCACTGCCATGCCAGGCATCACGGCTCAGTGGAAAGGGAGGACATGGCCCTGCCCTTTCGGATCAAGACATTTGAGTTTTCTAATTTTTCCACTTGTTTTGTAAAGGAAAAGATAGTTCATCTGTTGTTTCATGCCTACATAGGCTAAAGAGACAGTGCATATCTTATACTCCTTCATTGTTCATGGCAACATTCTCAGTTTTAGTGTGAAACAAGGAAGGTAAGATTGACTACAAGAGAACTATGATTCTTTTTCTCGAAGAATGTAACAAAATTATCTTGTTTTTTAGAGTACTAATGTGATGCACATATGAGCATGGTAAATAATAATCACAGTATGTACACCCTTGGAGTTTCACCGGCTTAACTGGCTTCTGCTGTCCTAGGAGAAATATAAGCATAAAAGAGCCCATTTTAGGACCATCTGTTTTATGTTTCTTTCCATTTCACTCCACATGGGGTGAGAATATTGAGTTTTCCCACAGCAGTTTTTATTCCTCATAGACACTAATTACAGCCGCACCTCAAGCTCCTTGAGTATGTCATAGTACTCAACATACTGATAAGTAGGTTTAGAATAGGGTTTCCTTTCATTTTAGGGGTAGATCTGCTGCCAAATTATAAAGTAGTTTTGAATATTTCTTTAAAAACATAAGAACAGTAGTAGAGTTGAGATCGTGAGCTTACTTTCATTTAAGATTTGAAAGTCTCTCCTTCCCATGTGACTGGTGTACCAGGAATAAGAAATCAAGTTGGGCTAATTCATTCTAAATCAATACCTAAATCAGTGTTTGTTGATAGGTGAAAATAGTTATTTTTAGTCATGTTCTCATCCTTGTCACTGCTAGGCCCTGTGAAAACTTTGTCTTGGTAACTGCTAATAACTTTACAAATAAAATCACTGAAGTCAGTTAACTTGGGAAAGTAGATAATGGCTGTGAATATACTGCTCATTCTCTGACACAAGAATCTTCTGTTCTGTGATTCTGCGTTATAATTGAACAATTATATATTAGCTGCCCATTGTCTTCTGAACAGTCATGCCTGTTAAAAGGCTAATTCCTCTTTTCCCAGTGTTCTCTGTTAAAATGTCTGTGGGTTCTATCTTTATTGTGTAACATTACTGCAAAGACTTCTGACTTTGTCAAGTAATTAGCCGTGTCAGAGGGCCCCATACATCTCTAACTAACATTTCTGTTATGAAAACTCATGCCACTGTTTAAGTTCAGATTCTGATCTTTTCTTTTCCATGTATATGCTTGTGTGTTACAGGAAAAAAGTGCCAGCTCAAATGTAAGGCTTAAAACTAATAAAGAGATTCCTGGATTAGTTCATCAACCCAGAGCAAAGTAAGTTCTAGTTTCTATTTTCCTTATGTTGTTTTTAAAACCAAAAGTGTTTTCAGAATGGGCTCCATTTTGGCTACCAAGTAAGCAGGACTTATTATAAAACTTTAGTAACCATGACAGTTTGGCCCCAAAGAGAATACAGAATCCCAAAACATCCACATACACATCAAAGCTGACAGTTACACACTAGTTAGAAGCAAAAGAGGAGAAATATCTTTCCAATGGTGGGATAGGGAAGGCTTTTGAGCAAGACACAAAAAAATGCAAATCTTAAGGAAAGTCATTAATGAAGATGCCTATACTAAAATTCAGAACTTTGATTTATCAAAATATATTGTCAAACAGTAAAAAGCCACAAAAGGGAGGAAGACTACATACATTGGTTTTCAGAATATACAAAGTAATTGTACAAATGAGTAAGCAAAAGACCCATAGAATAATAGGCTAAAGACAGGAACAACCATTTGACTGAATTGGAAACATGAATGGCTGTTAAATATGAAAAAAATTGTCATTTATACTCCCAAATTGGCAAAAACCTAAAAGTCCGACAGTACAAAAGGTCAACCATATTTGGATTAATAGATATTCTTAACCCTTGCTTACAGGAGCATAAACTGATACGATTACATTGGAAAACAATTTGCACACTCTTGTAAAATTGAACCTAGGCATACTTTACCCTGAAGTACCAGTCCCAGGTGAATATGCTTAAGAAATTCTTTGTGACATTTGTTCCCAAAGACATATTTTGAGCTCATTTACATGAGCTCTTGAAGGTAAAAACAAATGTCCATCAAACACAATAGTGGGGCCAGGGATTTAGCTCAGTGGTTCCGCCACCTGCCTCACAAGTGCAAGGTCCCAAGTTCAAGCCCTGGTACCAAAAAAATATGATAATAATAATAATAATAATAATAATAATAATAATAATAATAATAATGGGCAACAAAACCACAGCATATTCCTATGGGGGGAATACTGTACACCAGTGAAAACGGGTGACCCAGAACTTTGCATAGCAGATAGAAGAATCTCATAAATACAGAGTGGAAGGGCCAGAGATTTCACTCCGTGGTGCTGTGCCTGCCTTGCAAGCCCAAGGTCCTGGATTTGATTCCCGGTACCAAAAATGAATACCTATATACACTCATGCACGCATACATACGTTCATACATACATTCATACATACATACATAGATACGTTCATACATACATACAAGTTGAGGCAGTGAAGTCAGTAGCAGTATGCGTCTGCATATGACTTTGTTCATATAGAGTCCCAAAACAGACAGAACTAAACAGTATAGCATATAATAAAACAATAAGTAGAAGCAAAGAAGTGAAAAGGCATTAGATTCAAACAGTGAGTTTACGATAAGGTTTTGTCTGACAGATTGTAAGACTATGGAACTGGAGCTTTGTTTCTCAATGCAGGTGCTAATTATATGGGAGTTCCTTTCATTATCATTCAAAAATGTGCAAATCACGTTATGTTTTCTATGTGTTATGTATTTCAAAATTTTAGAATCTTAATGATTTTTAAAGAAAAAAAACCCTTTTGAAAAACAGATTATATTACATAAGGATGTATAGAGTGCCTACTACATTTCCTCAATGGAGCAAGTACTTGAAAATATGTGGCTTACCCATAAACAACCATCCATAAATGTTTTATAAAATAGTGAATACATTTTTTAAAGTTAAAGTGAATAATGAGTGGTTTTCTAGATTGTTCTAGAACTGTTTCTACATTGGCAATAAAATGTACTTTGAAACCATGCCACTTGTTTTTTTGTTTTTTTTGAGACAAAGTCTGTGTAGTCCAAACTGGCCTCCCAAATGAGGTGAGTGAGTCAGCCAGACTTAATTCTGCCTCGGCCTCCCAAATGCTGGGATTACAGGTGTGCACCACCATTCCAGGCACACTTTGAAACCGTGAAATTAGCCTCCCACCTCAAAAGAAGTTCTGTTAGCTGGGTATGGTGGTGTGAGTCTGTAATCCCAACACACTGGGGTGGTGAGGCAGGAGGATTACAAGTGTAAGTACCACCTGGGCAATGTAGGAAAATCCTGTCTTAAAATAAAAAGAGCTATGAATGTAGTCAATATGAAGGCTGTGGGTCCAATCCTCAGTGCCACCAAACCAAAAAAAAAGGCTCTGTTTTTTGAGAGGCCATCTCTATTGTGGTGTGCTCAATTTAAACAAATTCCCTGATGATACCAGTGGCACAGGTACATTTGAAACCCCAAAATAAATCTGACTATTTCATGTATATAAGAACTCCATAAATCAGAGATCATAAGCAGAAGTTGTATTATCTATGGGCCTTCTTAGAAAGCTTCTTAAAAACAACCTAGTTCATAATCACTTTAACTGGCTCAATGTCTGTGGATGACAGCAGCAATGGCCGCCATGCTGCAGCAGTCAGGGTACCTCCAGGGCTAGGGAAGGGCCCAGTAATTTAATTTTCACTTGCAAAAATCTGAACACCTTAAAATCGACTTATGGTTTACAATGTCAGTGTAATGATGCAACGAATTATTTCCCCCTCAGGTCAGTTTTGTCCCATAACCATGACCTCCCTGCTAGTCACTTTATGCACTTGGGCTGCCTGTGGGGACAGTGTCTGATAAGACAGCCGAATCACCTTTTCACCCGTGCCCTCCGAAATACACAGTGTTCAAGTGCTTCCCTCCTGTCTGACTTACATGGAGAGATTGAATGGAGGAGAATCTTTCTGTCCTGTTAGAGAGAACACTTACTTAACCTTGAAACCAAGAAGCAGCACACTTGGCAGACTGGCAAGTGCTACAGTTCATGGAGGAGTTTATTAAATGGACTCATGTGTTTACCCTAAAATGATGAAGAAAACCTTTTTTCACATAGTGGAGCGCACACATGCATGTGCGTGTGTGTGTGTGTGTGTGTGTGTGTGTGTGTGTGTGTGTGTTTTAAACAAAATATGAGAATACTAATATTGAGTGCCTGCAATTTAAGAAGTCTTTCTTGGGGGTGGTCAAAGGATATTATACTTTTTCCGCTGCTGACGTGTAAAATAAAGCCATCATTTATTAGGCAGATACATAAAATGAGAGAGAGCTGGAAGTGTGTAGAGTTCATCCCTAGCATGCTCAAGGCACTGGGCTTGATCTCATGAATGAATGAATAAATTGGGTTTTTTTGTCCCACAGGTGGAAGGCCAATCCCATCCAATAAAGATAGTTAACCTTCATGCCTTCATTTATTTATTGCTACACTTAGTAGCCTTGTGCTCTCAAGCAGGTGACCTAATGTCTTTGGGTTTCAGTTTTCTTAGAGAAAAATGGAACTGAAAAATCCTGTCACACAAGTCCTGGAATCAAATGAAATACTGTATGTCCAGCGCTTATGACATTGCTGGCACTTGGTAAGAATGGCTTAACAGTTTAGAAAAACTGAAATGTCATTTAACAGGTCAGATAAATGAACTGCACACGACAGATAGGATACTTGTTCTCAGCTTAATAGAATGCTCTATGCACACTCCTGGGTGGGCCCTAGCAATAGAATATTAGAAGAAAAGTGATTCCTGATGGATATATAGACCATGATGCTTTCCTTGTAAAGTTAGAATCCACTGCCATGGATAATTGGCTGTTTTAAATCACACATAAAATGCAGTGAAAAACACATGAAGAAGCAGTGGTCACATTGGAGTGAAGGGAAGACACAAGGTCAGGAACTAACCTACAGTCCACTATAGCTGCGTCTATAGTTAGTCAAGGTTCTAGTTTTTTGTTTGTTTTTTTGTTTCAAGGGTGCTTGTATTATTTTATGAAATCAACATAATGAGCTAAATCAATAAAAGTAAATAGAAATCTGTCATGAAATAAAGAGAATCTATTTCCCTGAGCTCCTGTTGAAAAACGATGATAATAAAGGAATAACTATTCAGGCCAAGGTTACCAGGAATCTACTGGGTAATTGAATTTCATGTTTGTAGGTGTAAGAGAGGCAAAAATTTATCTTAGTCATCTCAAGGTTTCCAGCTGGACCTGAGGATTAAATTTTTATAAAACAAATTAGCAGGAGAAAGGCATAAAGATGTTTATATGTACATGGAATCCCCCCTTAGGATAATTAAGATCCAAACAAAAAAGCAGCAAGAACTAAACACTTATATACTAGGTTGAACAAAGAAAGGCAATTGTAGAAGAATGCCTGAAATATGAGAGGTGACCAAAGACTGGTAATAGTTACTTTGACAAGGTCTGTACAGAATTCTCTTGGCTTTGGCTCCCCATCTCCAATGGTAAGAGTATCGCTTTTCTCCTAGTATAAAGAGAGCATCTTCCAGGTAAGAACTTTATCTCTTGCTTTCAGGAAGAAAAAGGGAGGTCAGAGTACCCCTTGTCTGCTGTTTTTCAGGTGCCTTTGGCTCAAAATAATCAGTGTGCCAAAGTGGCATATTTTGCTTAAGGATTTAGGAAATTAGAACCTTACCGCCTCATCTTTTTTCAATGACATTAATTTTTTAAATATAGTTTTATTAGTGCTGCTTAATTTTATAACTATTGGTTTTGAATGTGGTCTTTTCATGCATGCATACATATAATTTTGATCACACCCCATTCTCCCGTTACTCTCCCTTACATCCCCTCCCCCTTAGTCCCTTCCTCTTGTCTAATAATATTCTCCCTCCCACGTTCACGTCATCTTTTTCAGACTTGTAACTTGGGTTTTATTACTTGGAATTTTTTATTATTTAATTTATTATTATTATTTGCTAAAAATGAAAGTCATTTATCGTTTAACTTTGAAGCCCATTTTGCCCACCACTCGTTAATATGGTTCCTTTTCATTAAGATTCCTTAGTGCCGTCATCCCTAGTCCCGTGATGCTGGGGGGAAGGGGCTGCGATGGCACAGGGTGAGCTCACAGAGCTCTGTAGCACTGGCTGGAGCCCCAAGAGTGCAAGGTTGAGTTTTAGATATAAGAGAGAAATAGGAATTACCGAAACTGCTGAACTTTATTCATTAAATCAGGTACCAACACATAAATCTTCGTAAAAAGACTTTCACATCTAAATAATCTTAGTACCAGCTGTCGATACCATATAAATTTAAGTCATAAACAGTTAAATAGTCCTTTTTTGTAGCTTGAGTGAAGATGGGGAAGCCCGTGAGCTTTTCCTCCTCACCTCTTTCCTACTCACAATCAGCAGCTGTGCCCTGGAAAGAATCTGAAAATAGAGTTGTTACCCTGCAGCTGGTCTTCACCGTGTATTTTGTACTCTTAAGGTAAATACTTATATTGGTGCTGCTCTAGTGATAGATGTCCTCATGGAAGGAGGGACGCTGTTTATCCAAGCACAAATCGGTGAATTTAGCATAGTTTGTTGTGTTCTTCCTTCTGGAATGAGCCTACGGAGACCAGCTGAGTAAGCCTTGTGCTTTCAGATCACACCATTCCTGAGATGATACACAGAGAACTAGGATGCAGTGTCTGCCAGTCTTGTGGGGACAGAAGAGTTTATCCGAAAGAGCTTGTCTACTGCACACAGTTTTGATAATAACAATTCTGCCTCCGCTCAATCAGTCTTGTCTAACAGAGTGAGTGTACTGCATTTCAGCGTAGCAAGAGAGTGAATCAGTCTGGCGTGTGACTCTCCTTGGTCACTCACCAACTGAGGCAGAGGCAGACAAGCATATCTTAATGCTCTTAGACAAAGAGAAAGTAAGCAGCATTTCTGTATCAGTGGGTCAACACAAAACTGACACCACCAAGGTTTTTGTGCTTGTACAACATGAGGCCTGCATCCTGAGGTCCTGGCTTTCATGCTCAGTCTCCAGCTCCCAATTCAGACTCCTGAGTCTCCACTAAATGCATCGTGATCTCAGAGATGGCAGACACAATTGCAGCATTAAGACATCTCTCCCTGTCCCTCTGCTGTGCACAGGCATGAGTGCTAACCAAACATTTCTATTTTCATATTGTGACCATTAAATGAAGGAGCAAATGGAAGTTGGTAGCAAGTATAGACTGTGAATGATAGGAGGAATCTTAGAGACCATTTCACCGGTTAGATGGAGAATCTGAGGCTCCACACCTCACCCACGCTAATGTGTGCTGACACTGTGAGGGCCAATGAACCATATGAAGATATCACTTTGTCATGTATTTAACAAATATTTCTTGCCTTCCTATTGTGTACAAGGCGATATATGCTAAGAATACCAGCAGAAAGTTTCTACCATGAACACAAAGAACTAAAAATGCCATTTTGGTGAAATCTCATGGAATTTCCTAGGGAAGCTACATATACACATGATTATACATCTATCTAGTTATCTATAACAAGATATTTTTCTAGGTGTAGTGGTGCATATCTGCAGTCTTAGCTACTTGGGGAAGCTGAAGCAGGAGGACAAGTTCAAAGCTATCCTTAGTGAAACCCTGTCTCAAAATAAAATGAAAAGGGCCGGGGATGTTCTCAGAGATACAGTGCTTGGCTAACATATGCAAGGCCCTGGATTCGCTCTCCAGTATATTTTAATGCCTTTACTATCTGGGACCTACAGCTGTCTGGCAGCCTCATCCTTTGAGAGCTTGGCTAAAAGCAGGAAGGGTGCCCAAGGGGAACCTGGGCAGCCAACCAAGAGGCCAGCAGATTCATGCTCAGACTCATAGGGAAGCCCCCAGCTCCTCTATACCCTGTTACCTGAACTTCAGACATAGCAGGCAAACCTTGCTGTGCATTTCCAAGCATGGAGCAGAGGCAGCAGCTGAGAGGAAAGCTGGAGGAAAACGGACACCACTCTGACAAGAAGAGATGTGAGAAGAACCACACAGCAGGCTGAGCACTGGGTTGCGGACCATTTTGCTAATAGGGAGGCCTACACCCCATATGAGTGTCTCTGGGTAGCTCCATATTGCAGAGTATTACAATCTGAGAACAAGGGAGTGGATCCTAGTCAGTAAGTGAAAATTGAGAAATGTTTGTAGCAGATCCTCTATTAAAAGTGTATGTAGGGCCAGGGATTTAGCTCAGTGGTTCCTCCACCTGCCTTGCAAGCACAAGGACCTGAGTTCGATCCCCAGTACCAAAAAAACAAAAACAGAAA
Source organism: Fukomys damarensis (assembly GCF_012274545.1). NCBI lineage: Eukaryota > Metazoa > Chordata > Mammalia > Rodentia > Bathyergidae > Fukomys > Fukomys damarensis. The sequence goes on from NW_022900923.1 coordinate 26,942,075, forward strand.
CAAAAAAAAAGTGTATGTAATTGGACTGGGATTTAGCTCTGTGGTGCCACTGCCTGCCTCCCAAGCACAAGGTCCCAAGTTCAATCCCCAATAACAACAACAACAAAAAAAAGTATGTGATTTAGGTAGGTTTGCATCCAAATAAAAGCTGTTTAGCAAGTAAAACTTTGCAGAATCAAAAAACTGTACATAAAATAGCTTTTCTGCCTAAGATTCTACAGAGAGATTGTGTAATGTATCCTCATCCTAGATTCTACTCTTCCTCTCAAACCTGCATAGGAAACACACCCTTTCCCCACAGAACATTTACCTTATTTGAACTGATATATAAAGGGTGGCAAAATTAAATGATGTGTGAAATTAATTTGTAAAGTGTGAAATGATTAATGGTATCAGATATTGCATTGTTTTCCTTTTATAATAAAGCTGATGCTCACAGATTTTAAATCTTGGTTTAAAATCAAGGGAGAATGTTCTCTGAGCCCTGCTATTTGCCAAGGGAGGCTTGAAGGGTTTGGGGTCACTTGTACCACTTCACATGGCCCCTGATGTGTGCGGCATTATGCTAAGGGCGCATTGGATGAGCTTCCCCCCACACCGAGCTTGAAGGGAAGAAACCATTCTAGCATTTACTCTCCACCCCCACACCAGACCCTACAACCAATAAGTACTAGTAGGAACAGAAACAAATGTGGCATGTGTGTCTCTTACCCAGCATCCTTAATCTCGTAGGATCACCCACAACTCTTTGCTCAGTAGAAACAATAGACGTGTTACCACTAAGGCTCATACCGCCCACCTCCTTCTCCTTTGTGATTTTTCTCTTCTCATCTTGTCTTCTGATATTTTGTCCCCACCAAACATGTCAAAATCTTCCTGAGCAAGCTGTTAAAGGGCGTAAGAAAAGCCAACACATAGGGCAGGTGCTACTCAGACATCCCCTCTGAGTTAGTCTGCACATTCCAGTGGAATTTCAGTCCCACAAAAGCATATTCGCTGCCACAACTGTAGAAAGTGATCAGGGACAGTGTCAGGCAATCACTGTGTTCCCAGCCTGTTTCTCTCCATCCCACACCTATACATCAGCTGGATATCTCGCTGATACTGACAACCTCTGTAAAATACACATTTCAGTATAACTAGGATAAATTTTATTTACACAGTTGAAAGATACCATGTGCTGCTTGCCCTTGCTCTATTTCTTTTTAAATTATGAATGTATTATGAAGAAAACAATTGGCATGTACCTCCTAGTTAACATTGCTATAAACAACATCTGTACATTGAAAGGAAATTGTATCCCTTAAATCATAGTTACTGGTAGATTAGTGTAAAACACACTTGCAGGATTACTGTAATGACATACATCTCTATTATAATCTTAAAGTATTTCAGTGGAAAAACCTATAATAAATAAATGCCCCAGAGTTTAAGGGCTCACATGTTTCATTTGAGGGAGTTAGGGTTAAGGAAGCATTGAAATATATACTTAACTACTCTTTGTTTTTCAGCATGCACATCTCTGAAAGCCAACAAGAATTCTTCAGAATGCTGGATGAAAAAATTGAAAAGGTAAGAAGTAAAATACCTGACTACATGCTTCAATGAAAATATATTAATTGCTTTATAAATTAGGATAACAGTGTTCTTATGTCTGTGTTATAAGGCTTTTTGTAAGCGATTAGGTAGAGTTAAAACAAAAAAGAATAATTATGAAAAAATTTGATGTGTGGTAGAGCATCCCAGGATTTCAGACGGTCCTTTCTTATTAAAGCTGTCAAGTCTGATAGAGACTACTAAACAGCCTTTTCTTAGGTGGAGCATTCTTATCTATGTATATTATTTTGCACCTGATGTGGTACCCTTACCTCAAACTACAAGGAGCCCCTTCTACAAAACCTAACATGAGTCAATTATATGCTTGACACTGCTCTGAATTCTTTACAAACATCTTACACCCATTTTAATCAATACCTACCAGCTTATCTCTGTGGAACACCTATTCATGGATACCACAGATAACGCAGACACTTGTTCACAGATTCATGAGTCTGATGTAGCAATCCCACCTTATCCAGATTCCCTCTCCACAGGTTCAGTTACCCACAGTCCATTGAGGTCCAAAAATATTAAATGGAAAATTCATAAATCTTAAATCACTTTTATTATAGCATATTGCTATAACTATTCTAGTACTAGTTATTATTAATCTCTTATTGCACCTAATTTATAAATTACATTTTTTCATGGGTATTATGTTCCTATTTGCAGCCATGCACCCCATAACAATGGTTTGGTCAGTGACTGACCACATGTATAACTGTGGTCATGTAAGATTATAATGATTTGAAATATCTATCTTCAGTGTTACAGTAGCTGTTCTAGCATTACAGTGCAATACATTGGTTAGGTGTTTGTGGTGATTCTGGTGTAAACAAACCCACTGTGCCTCCGGTCACATAAAAGTGTAGGACTTCAATTACATAGAGCACATAATACTTGATCATGGTAATAAATAGCCATGTTATTTGTTGTTTTCAAGTGTACACCTTCTACTTATAACAAAAAATTACCTGTAAGACAGTATGCCATGTGTGCCAGTATACCTCTGGCAGTGGCAGGTTTATCAGATCTCTTGATTACATCAAGAGTCCACATCAAGTGCTTGGCCCAGGCTACCCAGGCCTATGCAAGCATACTGTATAATGTTTGCACAATAGCAGAATCACCTAATGACACATTCTCAGAATGTGTCATTATTGTTAAGTGATACATGACTATATAATAGGGAAAACAGAGGGTTTGTTTGCCACTGTTCTCAACTTCAGGAATCCTCCCAGGGGTCTCAGGATGTATTCCCCATGGATAAGGAGTACAACTACGTGGTCAGGTTGGAATTCCAGCCCAAGTATGCCTGACGCCAAAGCAGAGTCTCCAAGTTGCCTCTCTTAATAATGTGTGGATGTAAACTGACAGGAGGATTCAAATTCAAAGTTGAAGAGAACCCATACTTTAGATCTCAGAATGTCATACACTAATCGACTGAATGCAAAATGAAATATAGCAAGAGTTAAAGAGAAATTTTAAGTTACAGAATTTAACTTCATCACTGTAGAGGAATGGATTTGCTGTTAAAGTTACAAATATGAGTATTCTAATTTGTGAGCTTTATTTTAAAGAAGAGTAAAACCCCACATTCAGAACATGTTACACTATGGTTAAGGCATCAGAGGCCAATTTTGTATCTTTTTTTTTCATTGTTTATTGGTACATTTAAGGTAAAAGTAACATTCATCATTGGGATCTTGTGCCTTTGCATGATGTATCTTGATTCTTGTATTTTCCCCACTCCCCTGCCCTTCCTTCACCCTGTTTACCCCTCCCTCTTTACAAAGACTTTGTTTCCATTTTTTCCTTTTTTCGTATTTTTTCTTTTCCCTTATTTCCTTTCCCTTACCTTTCCCACTTTCCCTTCTCCTTTAGACATTTTCTTTCTCTTTCACACTATCAGTTATACCATTTGAACCTTATTTACCCTTTCAGTTTTTCACATCAGAGAAACTATTTGGTATTTACTCAAGTGTGTCCTATTTATTTCAATTAAGAGTATGACAGAGGCCAATTTTATGATCTTTCAGTTTTAATTTTTATTCCTTTTTAAATTTTTGAGGCCCTTTTATCAGAACATTTCTTCATGAATGCCTAAGTTATGAATTCTTAACGATAATGAAAGAGGCCTTACATTTGTCAGTATTTCAGCTGCAAACTCCACTGTGAGGTAGACCTCTGAAAGGATAATTATATAATCTTCTGGCCCATTAAAAGACCAGCAAATATCACCAATTTGAAAAATAGAGATAGATGATGAGTTAAAATTGTATTTTAAGCTACAGTGCTCCCTGGATATACATACATATTTAAAAGTGTAATAACTTTTTATTTTCTGTGAAATTTTAGCTATGGATGACTGTTTTAGATTGAAAACTTCAACTAGGAGCAATTTCCAAGTTTCACATCTCAATTCAAAAGCTGTTCACCTTGCTGATAACATTTTGTTCTTAGTAAAAAAGAAGCATAAAAAGAATCATTTTGCCAACTATGATGATAAAGATCGTTCCGTTTTCTGTTTGTACCCCCCCACTAGCTTTTTTGGCAATAAAAAGATCTGTTTAATAGTTAGACTGGAAAAATCAAAGCTTAAATTTTAAATTATTTTTGAAACAACATTTACAGACTCTGACAAGGCATTTAAGATTATCTTATCTCTTTCTAACATGTTTCCATAATTTAAATTCAACTTCATATTGCTCAAAACTGAAGTTCATTGCTCCCACCTGAAATCTGATTTCCCTTTTTCCTTTGCCTCCAGGATCCAGAGTATCGTATGCTTAGCACAATGACAACAAAGTGTATAATTTGATTGTTTTATCAGATGGAAGCTTCACTGCACAAAGGAGCACTTGTAGATTCAACATAAAGTGTTCCCCCTATTGCATGCATGTATACAGTGTGTGTGTGTGTGTGTGTGTGTGTGTGTGTGTGTGTGTTGAGGTTCTGGGGACTGAATCCAGTGCATTATACATGGTGCATGCTGGGCAAGACTCTATCTACCCCAGAATGAAGGCATTTACTTATCTGACATGCACCACTTGATTTCTACGGGGAGTTTTCTGTCCTCTCTAAGCTCTGTTTTTCTTTTCTTTTCTTTTTTTTTTTTTCTGTTTTTTTTCTTTGTTTTTTTCTCTTACCTATAGTTCATTCCTCTGAACATTTTGAATATGCTATATTATGTATGATTTAAGCATTAAGTCTCCAGCAATTAAATACTGCTTCTTAAATATGTTGGTTTGTCGTAATCTTTTTCATATTTTATATAGTCACAATTGAAAGCTGGATTCTTCCAAATTGTTTTTGACCATTGCTAATATTTCTTTAGCCAGTGTTAGCATGAGGACAACTATAAATGCAGCTCAAATCTACTTTAAGTTTTATAGGGTTGATTTAAGAAAGACATTAAAGTCACCTACCTACAGCTTCATGCTGAGAGGTTTTGAGTTTCAAAATTTCATCTTGCCCAAAAATATCCAGGAATTCCTTTTTTTTTTTTTTACCCTTACATGGTTGAGAAACAACTCTGTGACGATGTAAAACTGCTCTTTCTGACTCTTCCAGTGAGTTTATTAAATGTATGTGTGGCATGGTTTGAATTTGCCTTCCAGCTTTCCCCTCAGAACACCAACAAAAACTTCTACTCTGTATCCCTCAAAATAGATGTGAAAGCATTAATAATAGTATGCTGAAACTGGGACTTTTTTGGCTTGATATTTATAGTAAAACTTACACTTACTCTGAACCACTCTAGAGTTCATCACAGTGCACAGCTGCAGTTTACCTTTGCACCAGAATTGGTTTTCTAAGGAGTTCGCAGTGACCTTCCAGAAATGACAATTTTTAAAAACAAAGAGCTGGTGTAGTAGCTCAGTGGTAGAGCAGTTACCTACCATGTGCAAGGCCTTGGGTTTAGTCCCAATGCCTGTAATTTCAGCTGCTTTGGAGGCTGTGGCAGGAGGATTAGAAGTTCAAGGCCAGCTTGGGCAACTCAGTGAGACTCTGTCAAAAAGAGCAAAGAGGTGGGGTTGTTCTCAGTGATAGAGGATTTTGAGTTTGATCCCCAGTGTGTTGGAGCAGCAGGGGGGACTAACTGAGCACTTACTGAGTACCAAGCATCATACAAGTTCCTCAGGAAAGAAAAACAGATAGGAAATAGGAAATACAAAATTCACAGAAAGGGCTGAGGATTTAGTTCAGTGGTGACGCCGCCTACCTTGAAAGCACAAGGTCCTGAGTTCAATCCCCTGTACCAAAAAAGTAAATAAATAAACCAAACTTCAAGGAAAATAGTTCCTTACTGTGGCAAATTCTGTTTTCAAAGTGAATTTCTTTAAAATGTAACTGTTCTACTAGTGGAAGAGTCTCATCAGTCACTACCACCAGCCTCACCTTCAACCCCTCTTTTTCCCCTGAAACTCAGATTTTCCTGCACTAATAATACAAGTACATGAGTGTCAGGTGTTAAAACTTCAAGTCCACTCACCGAGTAGTTGGGACACCTCCAGGTCACCAGGTGCCATTTCACTGTATGGGCATGGAAGAGGCCACAGCACCTGGAGATGAGCAGGGCAGAGGCGCACTCAGAATCGTTTTTCCTCTTGGAGACTGAAAATACTATGAATGAATGGGAGCCACCACATTCATTTTTTACTGATATTTAACTCTTATCCATTGGAACCTGTAGTTATTATTGTGCCTGACAAGCCACAAGAGACTCCTAGAATTTTATTTAAGGTGTTGGCATTTTCCTAAATTTGCAGTTTTAAGAAGACAACTGTTTGCTGCAGAGCAACATAGGGACTTTTTTAACTCCAGCCTTTCCCTACATCTAGGATGAAAGCGGGTATCTAGATTAAATGTCCATGAAGGCATTTCTGAATATAGTAGCTTTAGAGTTTAAAGTATGTTCTCTACTGTACATTTCCACTTATTTGTAAGAAGCAGAAAAGGTTAAAAAAAAAAAACTTTTATAAGAATCTTCGGTCATAGTGTCTTCTATAGGCAAAAACAAGGATTTACATTTTGCTTTATGAGGATGTAAAACCCAAGAGATGACCAAGGAATTTTATGCTCTCTCAGAGAAGATCCCAGATAATAAAGTATGTCTTACAACAGTACTATTTGCATTTCATTAGTTTCTCTGATGCAAGACTTCATAAATTTTGTTCGGCCTGGGTTATCGTTTTGAAATCTTCTAGAAGTTGTAAAGACTCTCCCTATAAAAATACACAGAATCATATACACAAAATTTTAAACTATAATTTCAGGATTTCACAACTTCAAGGTCACTGTCCATTGGGCCCCAGGAAAGAGCATGATACATTTCACTGACGTGCTTCTCTTTTACCCAGGGCCCAGATGTACCCACAAGCACACATGAACCTAGGTAGCAGCCTGGTCCATACTCATCTTCGCTTTTGGATTAAGAAACTGAGTATAAACCCATTCTCCTTTCTTTCTCACTTCCCTTTCTTCTCCTTAAAAAATACCTCATCTATGTAACTTAGTATAATCTCAAGAAGTTGGCTCTGTTAATTGGAATTATTCAATGTGGTATTTTAAAGAAGTGCCTCAGAAAGAGCAGAGTATGAATTCCAAGTCAACTGACTTTAAAAGTATCTGTTCGCTGCCTGCTTTGCAAGTGCAAAGCCCTTAGTTCGATCCCCGGTACCAAAACAAACAAAAAACCTGAAAATAAGAGAATATCTGTAGACCTCTACATCTACTGAACAATCATTTATACTTAGAAAATTACTCGGATTCCTAAAGTGGCCTGATTCCCTTGGCCCCAGAACTAAACTCTTTGGTAAGAATGAGCATGGTAAGTCTGCATTTTAAGATTTATTTCAAGGGCTCTTTCTCTTAACAGCACACTAGGCCAATCCCCCCGCAATCCTGAGTCAGTGTGCCTGCGATCGGGTATGTGCTTTTCAGCTGGTGAAGAGGGTGATTTTTGTGGAGTTTTGAACTGTGTTGTTGGGCTCTGTGTATGAACCCCTCCTGCAGTGACTCTTCGACTTCAGAGCTGCTGGAGAACCAAATACAGCGTTTGCCACATGAGGCCGATGTGACGGGTTTTCTTTCTGGCCGTGTGTTTGACTTCCTCTGTGCCTGCTAGTGATGAGGGAAACTGGGACTATTGTGTTTGCCCCTCGAGACTGTTGTATTGCCTGCCTCATATGTGCAGAGGAAGTCATGGCGTGTTTATTTTGGGAAGTGGGTTTGGCTCCCATTATCATTTCATGAAACAAACTTCTGGCTCCGTGGCGAGCATTATTATGACCCTGCATTTGCTAACACCCAACCCCTTCTAATTAAAGTTTAATCACAAAGGGTAAGGATGTGACTCACTCTTGTTTGTTGTTATTTTTTATCCCTACTGCATAGCTTTATGCAGATGACTTCTTAATGGTCATGATGATGATCCTGGTATAGGAAAATTGACAAAATGTAGACCTGAAGAATCCTACTATGCCCCTCCAGCTAGTAGGAATAAGAAGTGCAGGAGAATGAATTAGGCACAAAAACTGAAGGAAATCCAATCCTCTTAGCCCCTGCTCTTTCATTTTTCTGCAAGGCATTTTTTTTTTTTTTTTTTTGCCTTTCCATTCTTTGTATTTGGCACCCATGAGTGCGTCAGCCCTACAGAGAGAGCATTCTTGGATAGAGCAAGTGCCAATCTTGACATCTACTTCTGTACGACTTAAGAATATCCAAAAGGACTGGAAGCTTTAAACATAACCCTAGGACTAAGAATTGGATCTCACTTCTTTTTTCCCTCTAGAATCTAGCACAGGCATAAGAAATTTGTTGAATGAGTGAAATAAGACCACTGGTCCTCAAACAGAGGCAGAAGCATCCAAAGGATAGAGATGTGTTTGGGAAAACCCCACTGGAAGAAGGTGATAGGAGGTGTCTATGACAGCTTGGAGAAACGTAGCAGTGTTTAGCAGGTACAGTGCCAGAAATTAGATCAGCAGAGGTCCAGAGAAGGAGGCAGCCAGATATAAGAGAAAAACCTGTGCTTCCAACCTGGGCCAGATCCAAGGACTGGTTCCTGTCATAGTGGTGGATCCTAGGCTAATTGTTTAAGCTCTCTGATCCTCAGTTTGTTTACAAAAAAAAAAGTGGTCAGTAACAGTAACTTGTCTGAGAAATTGAACAAAATATACTTAATGACTCCTGCACAGTTTTTGCTGTATTATAGATGTTTGTCTTTCTTTTTCTTTTTCTCTTTCTTTCTTTCTCTTTCTTTCTTTCTTTCTTTCTTCTTTATATATTCTGTAACCAGTAGCTTTAATTTTGATTGAAGTTACCTGTGTCCCTATTATCCAAGTCATTTGCACAGAAAGGATTGGAGGAGGGTGGAGGTTAAGACTGGAGCTGAAAATGCAGAGCTTAGCTCAGATCTTGCCCAAGCAAGTGCCTTCCTGTGGTAAAAGTATCTCCTTATAGACAGAATATCAGGGTGAGACACTTCTCAGCACATTGATCTGCTTCCCTGTTCTGTGCTGTAAGCGTGGAGTAGAGCATTGTGAACATTTATACAGCCATTATAACCTGTCCTGGCTTTTGAGCTGTGATTACAAGAATGAGTCACTGAGTCAGTGGCTTGGGTAAAGCTAAATCTCTATCTATAATTTTGCTGTTTGGAGACTTCATTCTTTTTTGTTTCTGTGGAGTTTTTTGAAAACCTGCTTATTAATGCCTATTTCATATTACTTTTAATGATGGCAACAAAAAATTAGGAAAAGGTAACTCCCAAAAGAATCATAGAAATGGTGAGATTACCTTCTTTGAAGGTGCTCTCAGAACCCAGAAATGAACCAGGGCCAGGGGAGGTAAAAATGAGGAATTAGGAAATAGGATTCTTGCTTTTAGGGAGTTTCTACTCTAGAAACATAACCTCCTGAGTTGGAAGGAGCTTTAGAGAGTATCTCATCCAATTTACTCCCAACTTTTTCATCTCTCTAAGAGCAAAGAATGAGGCATACCCATCTATATCAGTCAGGAAGAAATTGTGAGGTATATTATGTTCTGCACAATTCCTGAAAATTTATTGTGAGGTCTTTTGTTATTTCTGAGATCTTTTATTCCTCTTTCTCTGAAATTCTAGTGCATGAAGACATAATCTGCTCCATTCCTAGAGAAAAGAACTCTGGGAGCTGACACTTCTGGATTGCCCTTGCTTTAATTCCACGTTCTAAATAGATCTACAAGAGGAAAACTAAAATGTTTTAAACTCATATTTTTCAAAGCTGAATGCTGGAGATTTGGAGCTGCATAATCTAGCTTCCTTCTGGGTTCTTAACAAATTGAAAACAGACACAGGAGCCAGGTGAGCTTCCTGAGTCGGAATCCACCTTATTAATGAGCAAAGTGATTCCCAGACTCAGATCCAGGGCTAGTTTGGAATATATGTGTAACAAAAACATCAAAAAGTTTTGTTGTCGAAATATACTGTACAAAGATGTACTATTAATGCAAACCAATAAAAACCATCTGTTAAACTTCTGGGAATATATATTTGAAATGATCTTACTCATTTGCAGTATAGCTTACTGCACATTTGGTTTTCAATAGTAAAAACAAAGATCAAAACACCAGAAGCAATCTAAGTGTCCTTTAGTCAAGGAAGGAATAAAATAAATAAATAGAATTAAATAAATAAAATCCTCTGTATTCCTATAGGACAATGCTATGCAGGATTAAAAGAAATGAGCCACGAAAAAATATACAGAGAGAGAGAGAGAGAGAGAGAGGACCCCAATTAGAAATTTCAAATCATATTAGTAAATGAATAGGGGAATATGTAAAAATAATTATGTGATGTCATAAAGTAAAAATATATAAATTTTATAGTACATCATTTATAGGTGTTGAACAAATTTATTAAGCCTGTTATTGATCAAGTGCTGATAGATACACAATGTGCACATGTGTACATGCACATACACATTAGTATGCATTAGTGTGGTGTGTTCTTACATATGTATTTATACATGGCAGGTATTTACACATGTGATGTGATTAAGCATTCCTACACACATAAAAGTGTATATATTTGATATGGCATTACTGTAACATGACTATTAAAGTATCTAAAATAAGCTGAAAGCTGGGGGAGTATAGATCAGGGTAGAATATATACTTAGCATACCTGAGGCTCTGGTTTCAAGTCCCAACACACACAAAAAAATAAAATTGGAAGGGCAAATACTGAGCCCATGACTATTATTGGGCAAGGGAATACCAGGATGGTAATTTAATTTCTTCCACAGGAGGGTGGAAATGAGTAGAAATACTATGAAATGATAGTGGGAATACATTGTTCTGTTCTTTATTTTTTTTTTCTCTCTAACTTTTAAATTTCTCAAAGTCAAAAGAAGTCTATGAAAAGCGGAATATATTTTTGACAAAATGTCAAGTGGAAAGGAAGCAGATCACACAGTGGTCACTTGCCTTGCTCAGACCTTCAACTGCATCCCAGATGTGCAGTTGGGTAGAAGAGAACCTCCAGGAAACATTAACAGGAGGGCAGTAAGCCATGCTTTAATTTTAGGTTTCATTTGAAATCATTCCTATTTCCAAGGGCTGTCCATCTGGACACAGACTCCTGATCTCTGTGAATAGCTGTTCTTGTTGCACAATCGGTAAAATGGGTGACAACTCTAAATTTAATGGCTTTTCGTAACCCAAAGCTGAGCCATCCCCACATACCAGTCAGTGTGGCGGCTGGCACAGCCTCCCATGTGCCCTCTGTACCTTCCTCGCTGGCATCCCCCTAAAGTGCTCATTCCTAGGAAATATGCTGAGTTAATCAGGCCAGTGGATGCCTCAGGATCCATAATGAAGTCCCATGGACCCTGCTCGTCTTCTCCTCTTGGGATGAATGCAGCTTTGCCACGTTGCTGTGTCCTAGAAGAGGAGGAAAGTCCAATGGAAGTGGAGGCCGATGCCCACTCCTCACTGCCCTCCAGGCCTCTCTCCCTCCTGTTTGGGCCGTCCACCATGCTCTGCCTTCTACAGATGCAACATATGCGTCCTATTCTGAAGGCAGAGAAAAGGAGGAGTCCTGTGATCCAGCTGCAGTGTCACGCCGCCTTGTGGGGAGAAAGAAAAGAGGCCGAATTAAAATGGAGTCACTTCTTTCTCCCTCTTTGCTGAGCCAAGTCCCTGGAAAAGTAGAGGAGCAAACAGCATCCTCTACATCCTCCACTGTGACTGACTGGGTCAGTCACCAACCAGAGAGTCTCAGGGGCTCTGAGGGGGGTGGCTAATATAGGCCTGCTGGTTCCCTAATTCAGCAGGAAAGTTGATTCTCCTATGATAGCTACTGACCATTCTCCATTAACTGTAAGGAAAGGAGGTGTTCTTTCCATGTTCAGTAGAAATTCTAGGGTAAAAGCAACTACTTCAGGACAAAGGTCTAAAGAGTTTTCCTGGAAGACACATCTCTGCCAAGAGGCACATGAATTAAAATCTCAGATTTGTCCAAATGGACAAAAGGAAACTTAGGGGAAATCCCTGAAGCCCCAGTCTACCCCAGTGGGTTATCTCAGATTTCCTGGCTTTAGGACGAGGGAGCGGTATTTGAATCTTACTCTACATTAGAGAATATACTAATTAAGACATCTTTTTGAATGAACTCCACCAAACAACCTAGAAATCTTCCACAAAGTACAAAAAATGAAAGATCAATTTATCATTATTTTTAAAAATGAATCATAGCAGGGAAAATTTTTATAAGATAGTGTTATGAAAAAAGCAAAATAAATAATTGTGTCTATCATAGGATTGAAGCCATAGAAAAATAACATGCATGTGGGTACAGATTCAAATCAAACTTCAAAACTCTGGTTTATTGGAGAAATAAGGTTGTAATTTTAAAATTAATTTTTATTTTGATTGTTTTGTGAACTATGAACATTTGTATAAGATAGCCTTTTGTAGAATTCTTGCTCCATCTTGGGAGAAATACGTATCAGGATATAAATTATCTCTGCTGTTTGATCTTTTAGGGAGGGGACAAAATCCTTCAGCAGTATTGGCTTCTGAATCCACAGGTGGCAGTTCTTTCTGGAACAAGCCAGGCAAAGTACAACATCTAGGCCATGTCTAGGCCATGAAGCCAAAATAGTTTTTACATGTTTAAATAGTTGAAAAACAAATGAAAGAAGATGCAAAAGTAGGAAATTTAAATTTCAGTTTGCACAAAGATAAAAGTGATCAAACTAGCCATGCTCATTTGATCACTTTTATCTACGGCTGCTTCCATGCTTACAGCTAAGAGTGAGTTGCAGCAAACCATAAACAAAGCCTAAAATATTTACTCTCTGAATTTTCCCAGAGGAAGTTTGCCAATCACTCTTCCAGGAAGTTAGTTAAGTGTGGCTGAGAATTTGTTGACATCCCATGTCTTTATACCTGCCCTCTTTCTCCTCAGTCTTGCTGGTTTCCTTGTAGGGTGGAGTGTCATTGAAATCTACCCAGTGCCAATGTTAGATAAAGCTTGAGAGATATGTACTTAAAACTTCCAAACTTTCTCCTCGCTGTTGTTAGAGTAGAAATTTGGGTATCATAAACACTTCATATGGGGGGGAGCTGTTTAGTTAATACTTATTCTGTCTTGGAGATGAAAAACCCAATATACTGGGCCAGTTGTCACTTCTGTCATTACCACAGTGATCATTCCTATATACGGTCACAGAAACAGTCTGGAGCAGCCGCACTCCGCTGCTCATTACAACCAGACCTTTTTCCAACTGAAATAATAGCATGTGAGTCTAATTAGAATAAAGCTCATTAGGGATGGAGACAGCCATTAATGCCTCGATTGATTTTTCTAGTGAAGTAAGCTAAAGGAGGAGACTGTATCAGGACAGCTAATTATTTTTGCTTGCTTTTCTTTAGCATTTCATCAGCATATAAAATTATTGTTATAAACTGTCGTTGGACTGCAAATCAAAAGCAGCCCACAAATGACGAGGCTGTGACACTTCCAGACTCTCAGCCCACAGGCCCTGGGGATGCCTGTCCTTCCACTCTTCAGGCCTCCTCCTCACCGGGTTTGCTCTGGACTCTGGCCAGTGGTTCATACATGCTCAGGTTCTGGGATGTGGTTATCTCGCCCATGTATTCCAGGTCAGGAATTGGCCACATTCTCGTGGAAATGTGGGTTGTGTGCCTCTGGCTCGTGCTAAATGGAGGAACAAGTTGGGAACAAAGGTGTTAGGTGGGCAGTGAAGAGAGAGATGCTACTAAATTTATGAACTGAAATTCAGATGTAGCGATTATGCTCTATTAAGACTTTTTATCACCCAGAGAAGACTGAAGCCCTATACTACAGGATGAAGGCCACTATAGATGGTTAATAGTCAAGAAACTGAGATTCGCAGACCCCACACTTAGGGAGAGAAAGGAGTTATGGATATGGAAGACAAGAAGCAGCAGGACAAAAGTGATGCCTGAGCCAGAAACTAACAGAGGTTCCCCATGTCATCCAGGCAGGTAAAGGAGAGGAGGAATTCTCCAGTTGGATATTCAGTTAATCAACAAATGAGAGCCTCCTTTATGACAAGTATAGCAGGTGATTCCAGGCAGCAGTTAGCCTCTTTAAAACCAACTTCTATCACAAGATTTCATTACAAAACTTCATCTTTTTTTTCTAAACATGAGAGTCTTGCCTGGAATATTTAGTTACCCTCCTCTATTGCCATACCTAAAAGGTTCTTTAACTCAGAACTTTGTGGTAACAGCAAAAGATTGGTTAAGATGCCTGACTGAACATTACAGGAAGAGAGCTGGACAAGATTCCTCCATGTGTGGTTTACATGGGTATGATTTAAATAAATAAAAGTGGGACTCTAGTATCAACTGTAGTTCCTTCTCCATGCAGCCATTCTCCCTCTCCTAAGTTCAAGACTGTTCTTGAAATGGTAGCTGTGCTTCTGCTGATACTTTTGCTCAATACTTTTGCTCAAAACTTACTATCACCTAAATTGTTAAGGTCTGCTTCCAGTGTGATCTGCAGAATGTCAGTGACCTTTTCTTATGAAAGTACCAGGTGCTTCGTTTTGTTTTGAGACAGGGTCTCCCTATGTAGTTGAGACTGACCTGGAACTCATTATGTAGCCCACGCTGTTCTTGAACTCATAGTGATCCTCCTGCCTCAGCCTCCCAAGTGCTGGGATTACAGGCGTGCACCACCATGCCCGTCTCTAGGGTGCTTCTTAAACAACACGCTCAGCAGCTGTGCTCCTGCCCCAGCCCAACACCACCTCCCTCATAACCCACATAAAGCAGGCCACACTACAGTTCCATGGGGCATCAAGAACACAGAGATGTACAGGAATCTCTTCCTGCCCCCTCATGTAAGAGAAGCAAACATTTTGGCCAGAATTACTATACAAGAGGGTACTGTGGTGGAAGGACCACAGAACCGGGGAAGAAAACAGTTTTCCTAAGAGCATCTGGGGGAAATTCACTTGAAGATACAATGTGGAGACCCTAAAGATGAAGTAACCAAGAGAGAAAGCTGGAGAGGGGGTGTGGGAGAGGAGAGCAATAGGTGTAAAAACACTGTGATGTACAAACAGGACTTTCCTGCTGGGGATACAGTGGGTGCTTGATCCTTTTGAGTTTTATTTGCTTGGAAGGGGAGAGTACACGAACCATCAGTATCTCAGTAACTGTCTTCACTTTAGGATAGCAGATTGATTTTCCTTAGCCTGATAAAAGTGTTGCATTGTACATAATTGTAAATTTTTGGAGACATGATTTATGTGCTATAAAATTTTATCTGTGTTGACCACAGTGTTAGAGCACTGACTGGTCTTACATGCACAAGGCCCTGAGTTCAATCCCCAGTACCACCCCACCCCAAAAGTTAAAATTTATTCATGTTACATGTACACTTCCATGACCATAATAAGATCTCTCATGCCTGCTTACAGTCAGTCCCCATTCCCACCTCTGATCATGTATCACCTTCAATTCTGATTTCTCAAATTGCTCTAATAACCGGAATGAATCTCGATATGACTCAGTGCGCCAATGGGAAAATACTCAGTTTACAGTTCATTGTTACATGCGTGGCCTTCCTTAAGCAGAATGCATACACATCCACAGAAAGATACTAAAGGCTTCTAAGATGTCATACCTGCATCTGGATAGCCACTCCTTGACTGTCTTTTAAACCTGGGTAGAAGCAGGCATGGTGGTGAACTCCTGTAACCCCAGCATTCTGAGAGGCTGAGGCAGGAGGATTACAAATTCAACCCCATCCTGGGCAACTTAGTGAGACCTTGCCCCAGAATTTGAAGAGGGGTCAGTCTGAGGATGTATTTCAGTGAAAAGGCCCTAGGTTCAGTCCCCATCAAAAAATAAACCTGAGTAGAAAAGGAACTTTAGGTACATTGGAGGGAGTTTCTTTATTTGAAGTCACTCTTTGAGTTTACCTCTTTAAACTCTTATAATGTTCTTCCCAGTGCTGTTCCTTAACATCTCTAATGCTTAGCCTAGATAGTTCAATGAGCAAACAAAAATCTTTCCCTAGATCTTTGGAACTGTGTGTTTCAAGTTGACATAACTCTTTCACTTTCAAAGTGAAATAGTACCAGTACCTAAAGAGGTCATGGGAGCCTTCAGCCAAGTGGGGCTTGATCAGAAAAGTTTCAGTAGGCAAGAGCTCCTTGGAGTTTTTTTAGTCTACACCAGGATGTCCCTGTGGTTCTTTCAAACAGTCCTTCCTTGTCAGCATCCTCAGGACTTTCCCTTCTTGCAGCTTGCTGAGCTTCCTAGGGATCAGTCAGTTCAGCTTTTGCCCAAGGGTGAAATTGTGACTAACAGGCACCAATTATAATTGCATAAAACATCTTTACAAAGACTTTCCTTTTGTGTCCTTTTAAGGGGGAAGGGCATATTTCAGCTAAGAGGACTGCCGTGTATCTCCCAAGTTTCTCACTCTTGATTCCTGCCTTTTGACAGTTGAAGGTTTCGAGGTTTCTTTTTAGCACCGTTCTTTAACAATTTAAATGAGATATTAAGTCCTGCTACAGAAGCACACTCCCTGTTCCCACCCAGCAGGGCCCAGGCACAAATGAGGCTGGTGTGGCACTGAGACAGGACCCTACAATGACAGTTTTCTCAGGACACTTAAAGCTGCCCTGGGACCATATGGAGGCCCCTACACTTGATGTTTTGATTTCAAAGCTTCTTGTTACCAAAATATTTGCTTCTCAGAGCTGCTGGCAGGTGATACAACAAAAGTGAAACTGATTGAAATTTGAACTTAGTTATCAAATCACTAGAGTCCTAACAAAACAAAGAGTCAGCTCTGTGGTCTTGGGCTTCTGTGAGATTTTCCCACAACACGACTCCACTCCTACACTGCAGGATTGATATTAATAATAAATGAAATAATATCTGCAAAAAAACTAAATGTATTTTTCCCTCATCATCATAATTATAATAATTGAGAAATAAATGCTTCAGAAATGAGAGTTGCAGTCTTCTCTTTATACAGAGGGTTTATTTAGCTTTGTCTCTCAAAAGGTAGGGTGGAGGAGCCCTTCTTATGGTATCATTGAACTCAGAGGCCCTGGAATGGTCCTTTGGCCAAACAACACTGTAGCTCATTTGCAGAGCCGAGACACTGCTCTGTCGGTGAGCACAACCGTTCTTACGTACGGGGGGTGGTGTGTCCATGCATGTGCGTGTGTGTCTGCCTGTCATCACTCCCAAGTTCTTCCTCAGAGAGGAGCCTCATTGGCTTCGCTTAGAGCTGAGGCCTCATTTAGACCTAAGAAGGGAAAGGACTTCACTTTGTGCCAGGAGCGCCTTTCTCATGTGAATGGGGTCTGGCCTGTCTGGGTACAGGGCTAAGGTGGGAGTTCCCCGACTCCTGTCAGATCACCGCCTATGACCACAGTTCTCACTTACCTGACAGCCACAAGGGAAAAGGTCCCTATTCCTCTGCTTGAGGCCTGAGCAAACTTAGTAACAGCAATTACTGTGGTGGTGGTAGAGGTATAGTATGACAGTTAACCTTAATTGTGTCAACTTGACAGGCTTGGGATCCACCCGTGCTCCTGGATGTGTCTGGGTGCATCTCGGAGACACTGACTGCGGTTACTGTGCATGGTTCCAGCACCTTCCTCTCTGGTGCTGCCCCCTGCTCCACTTCCCAGCAGCTGGGAACACAGCACCTTTGCCTGCCAGGCCGTTCTCCCATGATGTTTCTGCCTTGGGCTAAGCAATCACAGACTCAATCCCTGGAGCCATGAGCCAAACCAGATCTCTCTCTTCCTTCAAGTTGTGGGTCTTGGTATTGCATCCCAGTGAAGGAAAAGCTGATATAAATAATAATATTAATATACTTAATACTGATAGACTACCTCCCAGGCACCATATTTTCCCACTTACCCTGATCACAACCCTAGGGGCCTAAAACATTATTACACCCAGGAAGCCAAAGCCAGGAAATTTTCCCAGAGTCCCTACATTAATCAGATTTTTGTTGCTATGACCAACACCTTAAAAAGTTAGCTTTGAGGGAAAAGATTTATTGTACCTCAGAGCTCCAGGGTTTCAGTTCATCTGGCTCCCAGGAAGAAACATGGTGAAGGATGTGGAGGGGACAAGCTACTCACCTCGTGGCAGTGGGGAAAGTGGAAAGAGACAGAGAGGAAAGGAGATATGCTGTACTCCCCAGTAACCTACTTCATCTGTTAGGCCCATTTCCCGATAACCCCGTCAGCTATTGAACTTGTGAGTGGATTAATTCACTTGATGAAGTGAGGATCTTCATGATCCCATCACTTTCTCAAAGCCCATCAGCTCTGAGCACATGAGACTTTGGGGAACATTTAGATCTAAACCATTTTTTCAGGTAGAAAATTTTTTCAGGTAGAAAAAATTTTTTCAGGTAGCCCACTTTTTTCAGGTAGAAACTCCATGAAAACTCACGTGCCCCACTTTTCCTCCCAGGCTTAACTCCCAGTGTCTATCCCAGGTCTGCTCTCTGAATCTCATTTGTTAAGGATCAGTGGAGGGCATCCCTTGATGTTTATAGCACTGTGTTCATATGTTTGCATTGCCCTGTTTCCCACTTTGGAAAATAAACAGCCAGGGATCGAAGACCCCGAGAGTCCCTTTTCTAGCTCTCCAACAGGTGACTCAGGCAGTATCTCTTGGGTGGTCTGGGCCAAGGCTAGGGGTGGCATCAGCTTGAACATCGGCCAGAGATGCTGTCGGTGGGGAATGACTGCTGACTTCACACTGCTCTTCGTAGAAACATTGGCTACCCACTTTCTCGGCCCCGGAGAGGTTTTACACAGCACGTGAAGCCTGGAGATGATGTGGGACCGCAGATCTACAGACAGCAGGGTGAGGGTTAGCAGTCTGAGAGTGGACGAAATCAAAACACACCAAGTAGTGAATAGCATGCAAACAGGACAAGCAGCCCAGGGCCGTTTAGCAGGGAGTAGGTGACCTCATACTTCCACAGGCCTGAAGCCGTCATTAGCATCATTAGAGGCAGCATTTTAAAATTATTGAACATACCCAAACACATATACACACATACCCTGTATAACATTATGTGCACGGTGCTCTTTACTCACTTTTTTGCCATTGACTCATTTAATCTTACTGCTGTTTTCATTTTGTAGTTGAGGAAACCAAGACACAGAAGGATATACAGATACTATAACAAAGAAACATTCAGTACATTTCAGTAGTAGTTATATCCAAAATTGCCATTTTATTTAAGTATTGATACTTTGGGGCATACTTTTCAGTTATTTAGAAAATTTGATTTTAAAGGGACATTTCCTTTCCAAATTTAGACTACATAGCTTGTATTTAAAAGTTGAAGGATATTAATAATAATACATTACGAAGCCTTTATCTATGACCCCATAAGGCAGCAGGGTAGGTCCTTTTGTCCTGTGCTATCTGTGATGATTTACAGACCCAGAAAATGTGTGTTTTGACCAAGCAAGGTCAAATGTAGAGTCAGAACCCCAATCCCAACTGCGTCTTCCTGGAGTTTGTAACCAATGGTTTTTAAATGAATTAAAACTAAGACATCACTGAATTACATGACCTCCCTCTGTGATATTTTAAGTTCCAGACAAAGGGATGTAGCTGTAGAAAGTAAGCCGCTGAAAGTGACTTGTTATTTCTTCCTGATGAGAAATTGGTTTCCTGAGTGAATTGTCCATTGAGCACAAGGCTGACTGTTGTAGATGCCTGTTATATAAGTTCATGTAAATTCTTGCCATTATAAAGTAAGGGCTTATTTGAGGCTTGGTAAAACTTCCAGATTAGATAGATGATAGATAGATAGATAGATAGATAGATAGATAGATAGATAGATAGATAGATAGATGGGTGATAGATACTCAATTTGTATTTATGGTGTAGCTACTTTGTTCCAAGTAGTCATTAATAAAGCCTACATTCTGTTACACTCTTAGGCTGAAAGAAAATTGATTACCAGTAACTATTTTAAGCTGTGTTTTTAACTTCTCATTCACATGTGGTTATTTTTCTTTTTTCCTCCAAGGGTCGGGATTACTGTTCGGAAGAAGAGGATATCACATAGCACCAATTCTATCACTCAGACCAGGAGCTACTACTGTGTAAATAGGTTACACCCCAGTTGAAATCTTTGCAAAGGTCGGTTTTCTTCAATGAACAGCACTATAGCAAGAGAAGATCGTTCCATATCGTATGCCCCATTAAATTACAGTGTTTCTTAATGAACTTGCAAAGGACTATTGCTAAAACAAACAAAAAAAACTGTTATTGAACTTTCTTTGTTGCTGCTAGTTAAAACTTGTTGCAACTTTTCACTTCTCTTGTGTCCAGGTATGCAGCCAAATTCTCCAATTTCACCTTAAAGATACTATTGGTTTTACAGATGCTCTTCAACCTATTTTCTATAAGATGAAGTAGTGGTGGACTCAGATATCAAACTTCTATTCTAGACCAGTTCTGCTTCTAAGACAAGAATTTCTTTCCCTCTCTTTCCTCCATATCTCTCCCAAGCGGTCCAGAGACAGCCCAGGCCTTGTTTGTCGCTGGCATTTTTGAGCTGTGGAAAGGGGATGGTGGTTTTGGCCGGCCTTGTTTCTGTGCTCTGAAGAAGTAGGGGAGCTATTGTCAATTGAAAGCCTGGCGTGACTTGACTCCTGGAAGTGACACAGGAGCAAGCAGAGTTGGTCCCATCTAATAGGTACCTTAATAAGGATTAAGCTTGCAACATTGGCTTTGCTCAGACGCAGATGGAAGTGTGATTGCAATCATTTTGAATCTCTCTTCCTCACTTTTTTTTCTAAGAAATAAACATTTTACTGTTTTTATGTATCGTTGTCTTCTCCCATTCATCCAGCTCAGTGTTTTAAGGTGATCTTGGATTTAGAAGTTGAGCCCTTCTTGGCAGTAACACTGATGAGTGGCCTAAGTGGCTCCCACCCTTCCCTTAGTAATCTCCCAAGGCTCAGAAGGGCTGCAAATGGTCAGAAGAGATGAGGGAGTACCCTGTGACTTTTTAGGAGGATCTGAAGCCACGAAGTCTTTCATTTTATGAGAAAATAAAGCATCCTGTTTTATGATTCTCTCCCTGCACTATGCTACATGAGCCTTGCCACTTCCTCCTCGTCTTACTTCCAGCACTGGATAGTGCAGTGAAAAGCATTTGCCTACCCAAAACGCTTGGGACATTTACGCTGGCGATGATATTTGGAGTTGTGAAAGCCAAAAGCCCCTGGCAGTGGTGGGGAATGTTGACTGTGTGTTCAGTAGAGTTTATTTTTCCATACTATATGAAGAGAATGATCTCTTCTCAAAGACAGAAGTAATATTTTTAACAAATATTGTCTCGCAAGTAAATAGCAATCAAAAGGAGAAAATAACTTTTGTATTTTTTTAACGTGTTTGATAGCTTTGCTGAGGGTTCTTTTTGTTACTTCGGGGGAAGGCACCCTATTAAATGCCATGCCAGCAGTCCAGGTTTGAGTTTGTCCCACAGAAATACAGAAGGAGCCTGGCGTGTTTCTTTTTGGGTTGTGAACTTCAGGGGCCTCCATATCAGCCACACTACCAACTTTCAGAGGTGGATAGTTAAGAAGGTGGGTGATTAAGATGTTGAGGGGGGAGGTTCTCAAGAGATCACCTGCCACAAAATGGAATAAGGACCTAAATTTTCTCTTGCTGAAATGAGCCTTGACTTTTAAATCCATCCACAAAATTGGTGGCACCATTGACATGCTAATCATGAGATTCCTTATCTCCTGTCAGACCTGGGGCAGCAAAATTGAGAGGAAGGAGCTCAGTCAAGTGCTATAGAAAATGGACTCCACTTTGTTAGCAACAAAATCCCTTAATTCTTGCAGCCAGAAGAATCTATTTTGGGGAGCAGCTGTGGTTGTTACATAAATAGAGATGCAGCCAAAATGTAAGACTTTTATCCTGCTTCATTCAGGCGGAAAAATGCAGGGAGAGTCGAGTAGTCTAGGGTTTTAAGTTCCCTTCCCCTTGTATGGTTTAGGCCAAGTGATGAAAATAGTTTTCCTCGACTGTAAACGAACGGCGAAGCCCCACCTCAAACTTGTTCACTGGGGACTTTGTTCACTGCTATGTGGATGACCTTTTCCAGGATCTCCTGTTCTTATCAAGCCAGAATGAAGCAAATGTTAACGTCTTCCATTTGATTACTTGGTGTCTCAGACAGTGTCTTCCCAGGCATTTTCCATCCTCTACCCGGAGATGAAACATGCTCACATCATTTCCTCACAGTCACATCTAACATTCGGACATGTCACACATGTACACGGAACCAAGTGTTTCTTGGGACCTGACTTTTGAGTGTTTAATAAAACCATAAGAGTTATTCCCACAAACCAGCAGCCTTTCATCTGGAGTTCTGTCTCCTGTGTTTAACACTGTATACATCCTTGCTGTGCAAAAGTGATTTCTTCTTCAGACACATTTCTAGAAGCAGGTCTGAGAAATGGGGTGATTGAGTGGGTTGGCATGAAGTGGTTGATTATATTAACAACACTCAAAGCTGTCTGTTTCCCATTCGGTGGTTTTAACCATAAAGTTGTCAAGTGACTTTTGTTTGTACTTATTTTAAAAATACCTTCTGAAAGGATCTAGGGCAAAAATATCTTCCCCTTTTCTCATTCCATGTATCCAAATATTATGCAGATTGTCTCAGGTGCAGATTGTCTCAGATCCTGGTGTATTCTTCTAGTTGTCATCTCTGCAGGACATGGTTGGAAGGAGGAAAGGAAGGCAATAGCCTGGTGAATGGAGGAAGAAAAATGATGAGAAACAGACTTAAGAAGCCGTCAGCAGAAAGGGTTGCTATGCTGACTGTGTGCCAGGGTGATTGGAAATCCAGCTGCCTGGTGGCCAGTGGGTGGGGCTGAGCTGCCATCAAGATTTACAGCTAGATTACATATGCCTTATGTACTTTTAGTGGTAGAGTTGTAAAAGTTCAGCGGTCTGTGCACAGCTTTCTTTTGGTTGGCAGAGATTCAGGATCATGGAGTTCTGCCCTCACAATGCAATACGTGTTCCTCACTGGCAGACAACCTTAAAAGAGGCTTTCACCTTCAAGATTCCTCCTAGCCCCAGGCTTATGCAGTGAGCGTAGAGTGGTGCTATGGTCTATTTAAGGACCAGGAAGGTACAAAGTCCAGTGACTGAAAATTAGGTCAGCCCTCAGAAACAGTGAATACACACAGTGTCTGGGTAGGTGGCAGCTCTCTCCCTGTCTGTCATGCCTGTGATCTGCAACTGGCCTTAGATGATTCAAATATGAAATGATCTGACCCCAAAGTGGCCTTGGTTCTTAAGCCCTCTGCCCTAGCACCCACCTGCTCCCTAGTATCAAGTGAGAAAGCACCTCTGTGTCACAGACACACCAGGCATCAGAAGTGACCAGGCCAGCAAGCTGACAGTCCTAGCAGCAGGCCCAGGAATGACGGAACCCACTTTGTGGTCCCAGTTGATGTCATCCAACTTTGAGTTATAACTCTGTCTTCCTCCCAACTTCATCACACTTTTTTTTTAATTAAGGCAGGACTCTCCTGTAAGCCTGCTAAAAGCAAAAATTATACCTCTTATGAATTTTACCTCAGTAGCCTGTGATGTAGGTTGGCCTATTGATTATAAGTCCTGCTTACCCATTGGACAAGAATTTAAAAGTGTTCCGTGTCTATTAGTCTTAAGAAATTTGGTTAAATGTGTTGGTTTTATAGGAAGAAAAATTGATTCTTAATCCAGGAAAATACTGACTCAGAATCTTGGACTCTGGGACTCTAATATTTTCTTTATGAAGAGCAAAACAACTGGTATCTAAGGTTCTCTAGCCCTCCCTCAAAAAGTAGAAAAAAGTATTAGATTGTGCTCTGTAATTTTACATAAAACCTACTTGCCATGCTTTTCCTCCAGAAGGCATTCTCAGAGCTTTATTTCTTTGTACCTCTTAGAAATTGGTCTTTTTGTTGAGTTGCTTAAAACCCCAATAGAAAAAAAAAGCACATGGTTGGTGAATAGGGAATATATATTTAAAGGCATAATGAAAAGGTGGCTTGAAGCAGGAACTTTGGCTTCCCGATGTCACGGGTGGATTACTGGACTCCAGTGTGCCTATATAAAGCTGGATAAGGCGATTGGCTTTCACACTGCAAATACCCCTGCAATAAATCTTCTGGAATTTCATGAACAAGGTCTGTGAATTGCCTTCTGCCAATGAACGGATGTGTTTTTCCAAGGGGGGAAAATGTCTTTGATTTCAGCAGTCACTTTTTTATATGTCTCTGGAAAAGGGTCACAAAAGCTATGGTACAAAATGAGATTTGTGGGTGAATATATTTACCTTTGTGACAACATTGGGACTTAATAGTGATGCCGTGGTTTTCAGGAGACTCATTCTTTACCTGAGATCAAGTCTAATCTTGGAAGTAACAGGAGTAAAGAACTGATGTTTATTATTTGTACTCTGTGCCCGCTACTGTCCAAGGCATTTTATAATTGTTTCATCTAATTCTACAGTAGATCTGCAAAGTGAATTATTACCCCTGTGTTCTAAATAGTGTATATCTTAAATGTTGAATGCATCTATCCAACAAAAATGTCCATGTGGAAAGAAGGAAAGATGCCATTCACGTATTTTCTAAATTTTTATCTGATCATTATCATCACCATCATCATCATCATTATTGCCATGCCCCTTGCAACACTGTGAAAACACCCTCTGGGGCAACTACCAGGTTCTCTCCTTGGCTCCTCTTCATTTTACATGGAGAGAGTTTTAACTGATGAGCTGCACACAAACCAAAAGAGGCTGCAGGAGGACTTCAGCACTCAGAGGGAAAAGGTTTGGGGAATTCAAGCACCTGGGTCCCCCACCCTCGAGGCTTTCATTCTGGGGAAAGGAACCTGGTACTTCTGCAGTAGAACACAGGATCAGGCCACTGATGGCTGTGATTTCTTGCCTGTGTTCTCAAGGCTTGTGGTTTTGGCACAGGCTGGCTACATCTTTGTAAGGTTAGAAGCCTCCACCTGAAGCAAGGCTGAGAGAATCTGATCTCTGGAAGTGGAGGGCAGACAATACCTAGCCCTTTAACCTCTATTGAAATCCTTTCTTGTGGGCTAGAATTGGATATTTTATTTTGATAATTGGACTAAATATCTATATTTTCCTGGCTCATTTTTGAGCACCAAAACTAAGTAGGAATCTCTTCAAGACCTTAAAATTTTTTGGATAGTCATGCAGTGACTTCACTAGTCGTTTGAATAACTTGATCCAAGATAGGAAGATCTCAGAAACTCCCCACAGTTTCTGTGCTTGCTTCTAAAGGCACATTGTGTGGAGAGGGGAAAAAAAAGATTCCTATTTCCATAGCAACTGTTTAAGGCACTGCCTGGAAGGGACCTACATCCACCCTAATTTACTCAGCTTGAAAGAATAAAAAATATTGAATAGAGGGGGTAATATGTTCAGTTTCCCTATGAAATCTGTTCGTGAGATCATGAATATTTCTAACCTGGCAGCTTCCAAACTCCTTGAAGATAATGTGGGAAATGGCTCTTACCTCTTGGAAGCCAGAAAAATTACTCTAATTCAGGAAGACCTGCCCCAACTTGAAGGTCCCAGTCAGGTATTATCTATCTTCTGCGCCCTGAATTCACTCTTCTCCCCTTCCCAGGGGTTATTTTTAGACCAAGGTCTGGGACTCCATTAAGTTTTAGTGTACCAAGAACACCATTTACTCAGCCAGAATGCCTTAAGTGCCCCAGGATTAAAAATAGCTTTAGAACCTTGGGGAGCCATTTGGCCCAGACCCAGAAGTAAGACAACAGCCCTGGTGTCCAGGCATTTTAGTCTGGCCTTCAGGGAATCTACTCTCTTGACAAGCAAGTGAGCAAGGGAAGTTTGGCAAAAGATTTCAAGCCAGATTTTCCATTCAAAGCAAGATGTAAACTCATAAAAATTACTGTATTCATGAACCAGGGAGCTGAATTATTAGAACTTCAAATTTGCATCCATTTTCAACACACACACACACACACACACACATAATGAATGGATAAAGAGAATCTAAATACTTTATCATCAGCAGACTTGAAGAAAGGGTTACGTTTTGCCTTTCTGAAAACTCCAAAATAATGTCCAGGAAAGTATCAGTATAACTATAATAATACCACAAAAGGAAAAACTAGTGATTGCTCTTGCAAAAGTTTGAGTTCGACACATGTGGGAGCATTGAGGTCTGCTGTTCTTGCCAGCACAAGGCCTTCTGTGCCAAATGTTTCCATTTGTTTGACTCCTTTGGGACTCTTGCTGGGTATTGTGGCTCATGTCCTTTTTCAGCCTACAATGCATAAAGGACACATCCCTGAGGGTGCATGCCAGGTCCAGCCACATACAGCCATGGTGTTGGTCACACCTTCCCCCACTCATCCATGTGGCCCAGACCGGCATTTCAGCAGCTCCCCTGGGATACCTTAACACCAGTGTGTGGAGCTGGGGTCCTTTCATCTAGGTTGTCCCAGGTGTAGCATTTTTAGCATCACCCTTCCCAGTCTTGAGTACTCATTCAAACAGTAGACCATTTGTGGACACCTGGTACACTTCAGGCACTGGGCTCATCATCAGCAATACACAGGTGAACCAAACATAGCTCCCACCTTCATTAGGGGCCTACCAGTAGTGGGGAGACAGCCTGGAAGGGCCAGTGTAGGGAAGTGCCCTGGTGCTATGGTGGGAGCATTTTGCAGAGGCAGCCAGCCCAGCTTTGGGGATCAGAGGCCTCCAGAAAGCAGCGCCATCAAAGCCCACCTTTGTCAGAGAACCGAAAGAGCATTGTAGAGGGACAGCAGGAATCATGCGCACTGCCCAGGGCCGACATGCAGAGAAGGGGCTGGAGCTCAGAGATGAAAAGGAAGGAGAGGAGAGCAAGGGGCAAGGACGGGGCAGTGAGCTGAGGCAGCCACAGAGGCTCTGGGGTTTGGCTGTGCATTCAGGGAGCACAAAAAAGACTTGAGGTGCTGCTCTGCCCTGTGCAGCCCATGGCATGGGTCCCTGGGACCTATGTGTAGTCACCCTCAGGGCCGGGCTGCCCTGCTCTCTGGGAATGCTGAGATGATTGATTTCTGTCTTCTGTCCCTCCCCACACCAGCTCCTCTTCCTTTCTCCAAAGCTGTTTGAGTTCAAAGGCTTTAGCCTGGACTGGATGTGGTTCAGAGTCAGATGGAGGACAGCTCTGGGTCATCCTGACCTGACTTTAGAGACCTGATACCTAAAAATGCCTCCTGGGGCCCAGTTGGCCTGTACCCAGAGGTGCGAGTGTACCCTAAAGTAAATACACAGGAAGCAGCAGAGGGCTTCTGATGCTAACCAGAGGCAGCTGCCCTCGAACTCCCCTCCCCTGGGGGAGGTGGCATGCACCTGTTGTACACCTGAGTCCGGCCGAGGAAAGCAGACAGTTAAAAATCTTAAAAGCACAGATGAACTGTATACAAGTGGAAAGTACCCACAAGCCTAGAGAGATGCTGAGGACCTCAAAGTACTGTCAGAGCTCAGCTAGTGTAAGCCAGGGAAGGCCTCAGACAGCAGACCCCCTCTATAAAAAGCAATTCGCAGTGCCTTTTAGGTTTTCCAAAGAACAAAGTGGGGATTTTCTTTGTTTGTTTGTTGTTTCGTTTTGCTTGTTTTTGTTTCCCTGGGGGAAAAAAAATAGAAAACTTTTAGGCAGAAGCAGATGTTAGATGCATCAGAATGCTAGCTGCAAGTCATCACAGCCTCTAGAAACCCAAGAAAAGGCTCAAATGGGAGACAGTTCCCCTAGAGGATGCAGGAATTTGAGGCTGGGGCAGTTTTCCCAGTTGAGTGGCTCTGGACCTCTGCTCAGGGGTCCTAGGCAAGCCTTGCTGCTCCTTGGGGCTGAACTCTTTGGTAAGACCCCAGCACGTGGCCCTCCTGGGCAGCAACCCTGGCCTACCCGCCCTCAGAATCATTTCTGCCCAACATCATTTCTGTTTCCAGATAGTCCTCTGGGTCCTCACTGAAGAGTTTTTAATCCTGGGTCTTGTGATTCTTACTCAAGTGTCCGCCAGGCATAGGCCTATGTATAAACATTAAAATTCTGCCCATGACAGTCTTAATGCTGGAAACCAAGAGAACATTTGGTCTCACCCACTTTAAATTTAGGGCACCATCTCCCCATTTTCTGCCCTGGCACACTTCCTACTCACCTTCATCTCCTTGCCAGGAAAGGATCAAATGCCTCTATGCCAGTTGTCACTGGCTGCGTATCTGCTGCTCTTCCCCAGGTATTTGTGTTTTATTTAGGAACATGACCTTACATTACATTCAAGGAAAATCTAGCAGCAGGACTAGGAGTCATCATCTCTCAGTAGGGACTGGCAGGTATCCTGGGCCTTACTCTTCTGAGCACCTGCAAATGCATTCTGAGTGGGCAAGAGAGCCTGCAGGGCAGCCTCCCTCCACTCTGCTGCCCATGAACTCTAAAGCAGCGGGTGCCCATCTGTTTCCACTGCACACAGCCATCAGCAAAACCTTTGTGAGATGTGCCCTCCTGGATGCTCGTTGATTTTCTTAAAGCATATATCCATTTACTCGTATAGTAATCTTCGGCACATTAGAAAGAGTACACATTATACAAGTTTAAATGACTAAGACCCAAGCCATTATAAACAGGTTCTAATATTTTCTCTCTGAACTCCTAAGGGTGACTTTGGGTACCTCCTGGTCTGTGCAAACTCACATAGAACACCCCTGCTTCTGTGAAAATCAGCACACCCCGATAGCACCCCTAACCACTGTGTGGCTCAGAGCCTGTGGAATAAGAAAACCCTAAGGCAGAATCCCTGGGAGCTTCTGAACTGGGAAATGAGGCAGAAGAACTCACGACAGCATGAATTTAAGTAATTCAGAACCCTGGCAAGTGAGCTGTCCCAAGTCAGTAGTGGCTACAGGTGCTAAGAGCAGGTCAGATCCACATACACAGCCATGGGATTGTTCCCTCTCTGGGTCTCCGGAAAAGGGCATTGGTTATATCCCCAGCTCTCTCCTGATTGGAATTCTATGAATCCTCAAAGTGCTTCACCAGTGCTACTCCCCATGGCACCGTGGACCCATGTGGCTTGAATATTATTTTTGATTTGACCACCAAGATGTTATACTGATGATTCTGTTCCATTTTGAAAAGGGTCTGAGAAAGTGTACAGGTCTAATTATATATACATATTTATACATGTGTATTTTTGTTTATTGTTACATTTTGACATTGGACTTTCTATTAAATAATTTTTAACAGTTGGTCTGACTTTGTATTTCCTTCTTTCTCGGATTGGGGGGTGGTGGAGAAATGCCTGGGAAAGACCCTGCTGGTGTCCTTCTTGTCCCTTCCCTCTTCTCTAGTCTAGGTATCTGAGGGCTTCTCCTTTCTGTTCTTAGCTCTTCTGGTTTTGTAGGGCATGTGCTGCATCAGGTACCCAGTACCTCCAACCTGTTTTCATTTCCCACTTTGTCAGCTGTGTCACATCAGCTTCGGCAAATGCACAAATCCATAGACATGGTGAATTTTAAGAATACAGAACGGGACCGTCAGCTGTGTCACATCAGCTTCGGCAAATGCACAAATCCATAGACATGGTGAATTTTAAGAATACAGAATGATACAAAATGGCATCTCGAGCTTTTTCTCTTGAATGCTTCTCCATGGAGACTGATGGACAGACAGAAGACAGACCACACACACATGCACAGTCCTAGCTATGAGAGCTTAGGCAACTTCCTTAACTATCCTGAGCCTTGTAAAAACAATAATTTTCCTCATAGGTTTATCTTGAAGAGATCCCTTAGTAAGTGTGTGATAAACAACCATCTGTTTCTCAAAGGCTCTTGTTTTTTCATTCTACTCACTCAGCCAGCTAACACTTGTTTTTGTTTTTGTTTTTTGGTATTGGGTATCGAACTCGGGTCCTTACACTTGCAAGGCAGACAGCGAAACCACTGAGCTAAATCCCTGGCCCTCAGCTGACATTTGTTAATTGCTCGGTGTATGCCAGGCTCTGGGGTCACCCAAGTCAGGACTCAGGGATGTGAGCACATAAGGAAGGCCTGTCAGAGGGGCAGTATGGACATTGAGGCCTATATCTTACAGTCTCCCACATGCCAGTGCAACCTGTTGCTACCTGCCATTTGAGGCTGAAAGCAATGAATTCTTCCACTGCACTGACTGGGGCCCATTGAAGAGAAACATACACATAGTATCATAGCATTGTGGGCAAAGTATGAAGCAAAAGCAGTTTTCCTTTGCTCTGACTTCCCTGTTCACGTCTGACAAGAGCTGATGGCCTGATTGGTCCACCCACAGGCCTACCACCCTTGATCTTGAGAACACAGTGTCTTCATGTGTCTGATGGTGTGGTGCTAAGAGTAAAAGTAAGGGTGGGCCAGTGCTGAGAGAGGAAGGGAGGGTCAGCAAGAGTGAAGGAGTTGATAACTGTTTCCAGGCTCTCTCCTCTGAGCCAGAGTACTAGAAGTTCTGATTTGCCACTAAGTTTTACAAGCTGTCAAAGGCAAAAGCTCAAGCATCTCCCCAAAGTAAACCTGAGTCAGAGCTCGTTCTTTGAAAAACAAACCTCTTTCTCCTGGCAGAGGCTCACTTGAAATCACAAAGGCAAGCCAAGCTGAAAGGGTTCCCTAATGCCACCCACCAGCTCCACACAGACACACACTGGGTTCTGTACCCCACCAGAACTTCTGGAGTTTCCTTTATCTCATGCAGAGAGAAGTCAAAGTCAGGAGACCACTGGACCACTTCTTGGGGCCCCTTCTGGAGTTCTTAGTAACAATGCTACTTCCAGTTCACTAGTAGTGGTTGGACTGAAGCCAGAGACCAGTTGCCTGGAATCTTCAAGGGGAAACGGGATGCAAGTGATGGAGGGAGGAGGAAGCCCAACCTCACAGAGCCTCACTGAGAAAGTGTACAGGTCTAATTATATATACATATTTATACATGTGTATTTTTGTTTATTGTTACATTTTGACATTGGACTTTCTATTAAATAATTTTTAACAGTTGGTCTGACTTTGTATTTCCTTCTTTCTCGGATTGGGGGGTGGTGGAGAAATGCCTGGGAAAGACCCTGCTGGTGTCCTTCTTGTCCCTTCCCTCTTCTCTAGTCTAGGTATCTGAGGGCTTCTCCTTTCTGTTCTTAGCTCTTCTGGTTTTGTAGGGCATGTGCTGCATCAGGTACCCAGTACCTCCAACCTGTTTTCATTTCCCACTTTGTCAGCTGTGTCACATCAGCTTCGGCAAATGCACAAATCCATAGACATGGTGAATTTTAAGAATACAGAATGATACAAAATGGCATCTCGAGCTTTTTCTCTTGAATGCTTCTCCATGGAGACTGATGGACAGACAGAAGACAGACCACACACACATGCACAGTCCTAGCTATGAGAGCTTAGGCAACTTCCTTAACTATCCTGAGCCTTGTAAAAACAATAATTTTCCTCATAGGTTTATCTTGAAGAGATCCCTTAGTAAGTGTGTGATAAACAACCATCTGTTTCTCAAAGGCTCTTGTTTTTTCATTCTACTCACTCAGCCAGCTAACACTTGTTTTTGTTTTTGTTTTTTGGTATTGGGTATCGAACTCGGGTCCTTACACTTGCAAGGCAGACAGCGAAACCACTGAGCTAAATCCCTGGCCCTCAGCTGACATTTGTTAATTGCTCGGTGTATGCCAGGCTCTGGGGTCACCCAAGTCAGGACTCAGGGATGTGAGCACATAAGGAAGGCCTGTCAGAGGGGCAGTATGGACATTGAGGCCTATATCTTACAGTCTCCCACATGCCAGTGCAACCTGTTGCTACCTGCCATTTGAGGCTGAAAGCAATGAATTCTTCCACTGCACTGACTGGGGCCCATTGAAGAGAAACATACACATAGTATCATAGCATTGTGGGCAAAGTATGAAGCAAAAGCAGTTTTCCTTTGCTCTGACTTCCCTGTTCACGTCTGACAAGAGCTGATGGCCTGATTGGTCCACCCACAGGCCTACCACCCTTGATCTTGAGAACACAGTGTCTTCATGTGTCTGATGGTGTGGTGCTAAGAGTAAAAGTAAGGGTGGGCCAGTGCTGAGAGAGGAAGGGAGGGTCAGCAAGAGTGAAGGAGTTGATAACTGTTTCCAGGCTCTCTCCTCTGAGCCAGAGTACTAGAAGTTCTGATTTGCCACTAAGTTTTACAAGCTGTCAAAGGCAAAAGCTCAAGCATCTCCCCAAAGTAAACCTGAGTCAGAGCTCGTTCTTTGAAAAACAAACCTCTTTCTCCTGGCAGAGGCTCACTTGAAATCACAAAGGCAAGCCAAGCTGAAAGGGTTCCCTAATGCCACCCACCAGCTCCACACAGACACACACTGGGTTCTGTACCCCACCAGAACTTCTGGAGTTTCCTTTATCTCATGCAGAGAGAAGTCAAAGTCAGGAGACCACTGGACCACTTCTTGGGGCCCCTTCTGGAGTTCTTAGTAACAATGCTACTTCCAGTTCACTAGTAGTGGTTGGACTGAAGCCAGAGACCAGTTGCCTGGAATCTTCAAGGGGAAACGGGATGCAAGTGATGGAGGGAGGAGGAAGCCCAACCTCACAGAGCCTCAATATGCACGGGTGGAACACAGAGGCAGCAAACCATAGGATGCCAGGAGTGAGCCAACACTGAAGCAGGGCCTGGATGCTTCTGCTCATCAGCTTGGCAGGCCACCATCACCTCTGCCGTGCACACTGCCCACCACCACTCTACCTGAAAGCTCAGATGGAGTGATCTGGGAGAGGAAAACGTGCTGCAACCACCTAAGTCCCATCAAATTGCCAGTCTAACCACCTGTTCTCTCACTGGCCTGCTCTTTGCCTGTTCTCATCCCTACACCACTCTACTACCTTCATTTTTCTGTGCTAGTTCCCACTGTGAGGTCGCCGGGAACACTCCCATTTCTCCCACCATTATGAGCTGAGGTTCCTTCGTGGGCAGTTAAATTGGCCTCTTGCACAAGCCCTCCTCGTCTTCTGACTCAACATGCCAATCCTTGTCGCTGAAGAACTTTCACTTCCATGAAGGGCCAGGTGTGTGGGAATGCGGGGTGGGAGGAGTCTTGCAAGGCTTGGAACAAGAACTACAGTGGAAGATGAGGTCTTCAAGTGCAAAATGGGGCCTAGAAACTAGGCCAAGTTCATACTTAGTGACTATTTAGTAACCCAAGGTGCTGCGCAGAGGAAGGGTGGCTCATTGTGGACACCAATCCAGGTAGGTCACAGGTCCAGAGCCATAATGATAGTGGAGGGAGAATTCAAGAAGAAAGTGGAATACCTGTATTCAAGGAGTCGCTCCCCAGAATATACATCAGAAAACACATGGTGAGTGATGTCATAGCTTTTCTTTTTGTCCGATCCCCCTTTATTGCTGGTGATTGAACCCAAGGTCCACTGTGTGCTGGGCTTTTGATCCAGCACTAAGCTACACCTCCAGACACAGCACTATTTCTATTAAGGAAAAGTGGGAGATAATCTTAATGCCCATCAGTCATATTCATATATATAGATAGATAAAAGGGGATGCTCCTGAAGTCCCCCCAGACCTATGACTCTAGGCTGTGGTTCCAAGTCACAGGTGCCTCTCAGGCCAAGCTCCCTACTCATCCCAGCTGGCATCTGAGGGCAGCTAGGGATGGAACAGGAAGCAGCCTGCACCCTGTGCCCCATGGCACCCAGCAACACCCAGCAGCCCCCTATCAGCCTGCATCCCTGTTCTCATGACCTCCTCAGCGACCTCTTCGTGAGGAGGGAAGGAAAGAGCAATTGCTCACCACTGAACCATGACTCCTGGGTTGTGCAAGCAGTTCTCCTTCATCCCTGCTTGCCCTCAGAGTTGTAGGGTACGACCACCTCTGGTTGCTCATCAGATGCAAGACATTCTGGATCAGCTTGTGGGGGGCGGAGTCTTTCAGTTAGTGCCACACTGTCATTCTGACATTTCCACCATGATTCAGGGCACATGTGGTCATCTCCCGAGGTGGCCTCCACTGTTACCAGAGTGTCTGCTAATTCCGTGGCCAAAGGCTCTGACTGCTCGTCCACATCCCTGCAGACTTTTCCCTTTTTACTCAGCCTCTCAAGTTCCAGTCTTTTCTTTAATGGAAAAGAAAGCACTGAGTGAAAATAGACTTAACACCTACCTCCCTTTTCCATATGGCCCGTTCTTGTAGATCAAGCATAATGATACATAAGTTATCACCTTTCAAAAATAATGAACAAATGAATAGTAATATAGTTGATCTGATAGCAACACAAATAAACCTCAAAAGCATAATAGTGAATGAAAAATGCATAGAACCTACAGAACTAGACCACTTGGATAAAGTTGAAAGCTTGCCAAAGCTCGCAAAGAATATATTGTATGTGAATATCTACATGAATAATAAGAGAAGGATTCAGGGAAAAAGAATTAATTTCAAAGGAGCAGAGAAGGAGAGAGGGAAATGTCACTGGTGAAGGTTAACGATGCTACTGTTTTTAAAATATTAGCTGGAGCAAATCTGGAGAAATAAACACATTTGTACATGTCGACAATTTCTCCATATCTTCTGAGTACTCCTAATACTTTATCATTTTTTAAAGAACAAAGAGTGGCCAAGGCACAGCTTTATGTGGGGATGAATTGCAACTGCTTAGATTCTGGTCTGTCCCAGGCAAAAAGATTACAGGGTGGACTGCTCTCCTCCTGGAGTTCTGGTAACTTTCCAAATCCTTGCTGAGCTCATACTTCTATGTCCTCTTCTGTAGTTTCCCCATATAGAAACAGATTTCCCTAAGTCTCAGACTGTGCCTTCCTTGGAAGTCCTATAGCTTCACTGAGCTGGGTATAGAACTGAACCTTTTCCAGTACTTTGGCATCAGATTTCCCTTATGAGTTTTGTCCTCAGTGAGACTCTCCAGTCTTCTTGGGCTTGTTCTAATTTCCCATCAAACACCTGATCCATATACACCTCCTCCCATATAGCTCACCTCACACATAGCCACCTCAGATTTGCCTGTCTACAAAGTCCCAGAGTCCCTCGGGGCAGAGCAGGCCCCAGAACCCTGGCCTACAAGGGACTGACCAGCTGAGATGGTCTGGAACCAAGAATCACTTAAAGGGCTTAAAAACAGAGAGATGATAAGTACATAGGTAGACAATAGATAGATGATAGATACAAGGTGTTATCAAACAATATGGTGAATTTTTTTTAAATTTTATGACAGTGAAGGACACCTTGCCATTAATCTCTCTCAAACTATTCCCCCACACTTCAACCATACTTTCTGGAGCATTCTAAAAGTCCTCTTTTGTGCTGTCATAAACAGAAAGGTAACCTTAAGGTTTTCATTTGACAGAAATGGCCATAAGCATTTTGGATCCATTCAGGACATCAAGGTAGCCTTGAAGGGAGACACTCAGGAAAAAGGACTTCCACAATTGCTTCAGAGAGTGGCGAGAAAGATGGGGGATAAGGGCATTTAAAGGTAAGGGGAGTATTCTGAGCGGGATTAATGGTGATGTGTCTTTTAGGGTCATCGATTTTTACAATTTAAATATTCATAGTATTTTGACTACACCATCGTTAGATGCATGACACAAATACTGACTGTCACGTGTGGTCCTGGAAAGATCTGATCTGTAGCACTGGGAGTGGTGATTCCGATAGGTGCAGATGTGGGAGCCAGGGCAGCAATCTAGATGGCACTGAGGAAGAAGTTTGGCAGAGGCTGAGCGACGTGGAGGGCTGGGAGCACACCTAGTCTGTGAATTTAGTGAATTATTTGGTGCAATTCCAAATACACCAGAGGAGAAATGCCTGCCAGTACCTCTCTTTCCAGATGTGGTTCCTCCAGATTTTATGGCTCAAACAAATGGTACCAACATGGGTGAATGGCAGCAGTGGGCAGGGGTGCATAAATAAGGAGGCGTCATTCATCAAAGCTGCCTTTCTGGGCGCTTGCTCAGACTGCTCTGGACTCCTCCACGCAGGCCCTAGGGTGGGCCTTAGGATCCTCCTGGAGTTCTTCTAAATACAATTTCCAGGTCTCAGGTCACTTCCACCAGAATCCCTGAGGATGAGGATAGACAGAGGCATTTCAGACTGCTTTGAGGCACAGCAGATTGGAGAACCCCTAGTGTTCCTGCATGCCACCAAGATGAACGCTAGCAAATGCAACAGCAGAATGGGCCCTGCCTCTGAGGAAAAGAAACAAGGATCCCGCAGAGAATCACTCAGGAAGAAGGGGTAAGAATGAGCAGGCACATGAAGGAGCAGGCAAAGTGCTGATGGGGGTCAAGAGAATGAATCAAGCCCTGAGACTAAGGGCTCAGGCTAAGGAAAGGCCTCAGAGGCTCTCCAGACTTTTTGCTCCAGTCATTCCAGAGGAAGACAGCGGCATGAAGACCCCCATGACTGGAAACCTGCCCCCTTTGCTGGCAACTCTATGCAGGGCAAGAATGAACCCTCACAGGTGACCTCAGGCAGCAGCTAAGCTTGCTCCTGCCCTACTTTGAACAATTGCCCGCACTCCCCCAGCACTTCTCAGACCACTTAACACCCAGGGAAGATGTACCTCCCCCAAGAGCGGTTCACAAATGGCAAGAAGGCAAATCCCACCGCCTCATACAAAAGAGCGATCCCTGGCTTCAAGGGACTGAGGGCAGTAGCTGCTTATCCTCTCTGCAGGGTCCTGTCAGCTGAACCGACAGACAAGCAGCATTTACACACCCAATGCCTTTGGGAGGAGGAGGTGTTCTAATTTGAGTTCAGTGGATGGATTCCTGGTGGAGGGAGTACATCCTGGTGAGTTTGGGAACTGCCACCTGGTATGTGACCAAAGACATCCACATCTTCCCCCACAGAGTGGCCAGGCTCATGGCTAGAATTTCAAGTGCCCACTCCAGTCGTTCGCAGCATCCTGGCCATTGGTGTGCTGGGCACTGGGCCAGTGACCTGACACTGAGTTCTTACAGTTTGCTGTGCTATCCGGACCGAGAACCTTGAATACAACCAACACAGAGGAGGTCAACACAAAGCAGTTGTAAAAACTCATCTTCCCCTGTCCTGCCTTCCTTCCTCTCAGGGCCATACTGAGGGGTGAGGATGCTGGGAAGGAGACTGGCTTGTTCCCCAGAGTCCTTTTGTGTCAGCTGAAGTCTCCCGGGACATTTCCTGCCTGTCAAAAACCCAGGCTGGTGTCCAAGTCTTCCATGGCCAGGCTAGAATACAAATGGGGTTTTAGATTAAACATCAGGTGGGATGGCAGTGAGGGGAGAGGTATACGAAGGAGAAACCCCTTCCCAAGCTCCATGATGGCACAAGTGAACACTCAAGTCACTAACGAGCCTCTCTCTAGTTTCAGTTCCCAACTCCTATGCCCAGTTTTGCCAAAAAAGGAAAAGGAAGCTGTAAATCAAGTCTTCCTAAAACCAATTTGTCTTTAAGATAACCCATCTGGTGTTTGTGTCTCTACTGATACAGTGGGATTCTGGTGTTCCAGGCACCTTTGAGGTTCTGCTAGGGGCTACAGAGTTGGCCTCAAACACATACCGCCTCCATGCCCCCTATACAGTTGGAAGAGAAAAGCTTGAGAAGCCCCCCAAAATATGAATCGGTAGATTTATAAGGATAGAGAGGAAGACACTGGGGCAAACTGACATTGCTTCACAAGTCTGTCCTGATGACTGCCCTCAAGTTCCAGGTACAGCAGATTTCTTAGCAGAAGGTGAGTCTGCCAAACACTGGCAGATTCTACAACATTCAGGGGAATTACAGCATGAAAGCTATAACCTGGCCCCCCAACCCATCCATCCTCAGCTATGACTAAGTCTGCGCCACTTATTGGATAGTGACCACCATGTGTTCTCTCATTTAACTTTCCTGGTAGCTCCTGTAAGTAGTGCTGATCCTCCATTTTACAGCCGGGGAAACAGCCTCGTAGAGACTGAGTAACTTGTCCAAAGTCCCTAGCATAAGTGGCAGGCCTACAATGCCAACTCAGGTCCATTCTATCCAGAGGCCTGGCTTATAACCAACCACTCAACTCAAGTGACACTCACACATGGGCCTTTAGTCACCATATGTTGGCTGTAGTCTTTGCCAGGTTCACCATGGAGGTGCCTTCCCCACCTTTCTTCCAGTAAGCCCTGTCCTTCCTTCCTTCAATAGAAACATCTTCCTTAAATTTATCCACCCTGCCCTAAATCCCACCAACACTGTTCAACACATGCAGCTAGGAGGCACAAAATGGATGCAGCCAGTCCCTGCCCCTGATGGCTGGGGGCCCAGGCAGCCCTCCCTCACTGCGGCTACCACTTGCCAATCTCTTGTTTTCCTTCTATTGCCACTTTCTTTCTCCCTTACTCCTTTCCAAGCCATCTGCTCTCTCCTCAAGGCTTTTCTGTTCACCAGCTACCAGCTACATGACCTGGAGACAAGGGTGATCTGCAAGGGTCATCTAAAGGAGTCTTAAGTATTCTACCTGAGTCTTCCCAGACCAATCCGGGAGGCCTCTTCGCACGACAAAGTCACTGCAGCATCCCAGACCCTCCCATAGCCCTCAGCCCACAACAGCCTTCTGACGAGGAACTTTACTTACCAAACACTCATAAATACGTGGCTATGTGCAGCAAAGGCTGGCATCTCTACCCATGGAGCAACCTCCATTCATGGGGCTGATTGGCTAAGACAGGCAGCTATGGGGAGCACATGACAACTAGTAGCCAATCAATGCTTCCCACACCTCCTGGACTGATTTATTTTAGGGGCAGAGGGGAGGTAGAGGCAGGCACCGGTCGGGAAGGTGGCTTTATCAGATCAACCCTCAGGCCTCCCGCATCTGTAAGCGGGACAACCCAGCCTCCTGTGTACCCAGTGGTTTCCAGGCTGGTGGGTGGTTGTTTCTCCTTCAAAGCCCTTGACCAACCCTTCCTCTCACCTGAGGCCTGAGGTTTAGAGAATGTTTTGACTCGAAACTTTCAGGCCCGTGGTGGTATTTGGAGTTGTGAGACCCTTCTGTGCTAAATGGAAAAAACGAAAAATCTATTTAGAACCTGCTAACAATCTACAGTGTAAAGAACAGTCAACAATTCTGCTGCTGAAATGGTGCTTTCTGAGCATAGCCCCAAGGCAGCTGGCTGTGTAGCAATGAGGGCCCCTGCTCTGGTTAATCCAAGTGCAAGCCCCCACACCAATGGTGGTGAACCTTCTAGAAGATTATACCTTTGTCCTGGTTTCTTCTTGGCCCCTGCTCAACCTCTTCCCAGAATATTCTCCTTGTGGGGTCTCCAGTATTCTTGTGCTATGTGTGAGACTGCTTTTCCTCAACTGAACAAAGTTTCCTCAGGGAAGGGTGGCTAATTGAAAAGGCCTCAAACAGCTTCTCTGAGGTCAGGTGGTTGCCTTCACAGAGCATTCGCCTTGAGAGAGGAAGCTAGCCTTCTTCTCAGAACAAAATGGAGACTGCTAGAGCCTGGAATATACTCCACAGTGTCTCCATCTCCAAAGAATGTTGTTTTATTTAAATGAATCCTAGGATTAGAAGTAATGTGATAATCACTACTTTCTAAACATCAACTCAACTAAAAACTGACCAGTTTATTGAAATAACAAAGCTTCTTGCAAAGATTACCTATAATTACTAATGGTATGCAACTAATTTGTAAAAGTGAATTCCTTTATAAGTAATTCCTATCAAAATTTGATACTTGTATGTAGAAGTTGGTAAGCTGATTTTCAAATGAATATAGAACTACAAAAGATATAGAAGTGGCAATTGACTGGTAAATGGTTTGGCTGTCATGGTACAACCATAACAAAAGTGATAAAGGGGTGACTGCTCGTAGATGCAGCAAAATGGATGAATACCCAAAGGACTGTACTAAGTACAGGTACAGAGAGTTCTGGGAAAATGGCAGAGTGATGAGCAACAACTGGGCCTCTCTGAGATTCAGAGTCCAGATACTGGAAGATAACAATTTGGGGAAGAAGAAAGAGATAAGTAGATTCTCAGGAACCAGGAAGGATCTGACAGGAGATTAAAATGTACAGATTAGAGAGACAGCACAAGCAAAGAAGGGAGGAGATAGTCTACACTTTCTCCCTGGCTCCCAGTTTAGAGCTCACGGGAAGAGGATACCAAATCCATAAAGACAAAGTGAAAGCTAGGGACCCCAGAGGGCTTCAGAGAGCAATGCAGTGGTGGAATGGTCCGGAGGGTTCTGAAAACTACAGGGAAAGAATGTGACTGTTCCTACATCCCTCCTTTAACAGGCAACATCTAGTAAGTGACTTCAGTCAAGAGCCCTCCGTATCCCCTAGAGAGAGCTCTTGGTCAGACCCCATTCCAGAGAGGCTTAACTTTGAACCTGGCACTGAGAGCGCCTGCAGGATGCTTCAATTCAGTTTGCAGTGTTACCTTCCCACAGTGAGTGGGGGAGCAACAGCCACAGGAGACAGCTCCCAATAGGGAGCCTCGGTCCTGCTGAAAGACACCCCATGAGGGATTTAAATTAAAGGACACAGTCCCCAGTCCAGTGGCCAGAGGCCAGGTTTATCCTGAACTGCTCTGGATTTGAAAGTTGCAGCACTGCCACCCGCCCCAATCCTACTACTGCCTGCTGGTGCCTGTGTCCGGTGCAGATCAGGGCTTTGACTGCGCTCTCCATCTACCAG
Organism: Fukomys damarensis; assembly: GCF_012274545.1. Classification (NCBI taxonomy): domain Eukaryota; kingdom Metazoa; phylum Chordata; class Mammalia; order Rodentia; family Bathyergidae; genus Fukomys; species Fukomys damarensis. The sequence goes on from NW_022900923.1 coordinate 26,982,995, forward strand.
CATGATCAGGGACACATCTTGACTTGGAAACAGCCTGTAGATCCCAGAAGAAAACCACACATTTTGAAATCACAGAGAAATTTTTTTTTCTTTTGTTTTTGCTTTTAGATTTTAATTTTGGAGTATTTTTCTTTTGAGTTTTTGTTTGCTTGTGTTTTGTGAGTGTGTGCTTTGCTGCTTGATTTTTTTTTTTTTTTTTTTTTTTTTTTTTTTTTTTTTTTTTTTTTTTTTTTTTTTT
>NW_022900923.1:26983784-27046766 GCF_012274545.1 Fukomys damarensis
TTTTTTTTTTTTTTTTTTTTTTGGTTTGGTTTTATATTTTATATTTTTCCTCTTTACTTCCTTGCTATGTCATCAGTTTATCGGTTTTTTTTTGTTTTTTGCTTTTTGTTTTGTATTGGTTTGGTTTGATTTTTTGGTTTGTTTTTTAGACAGGGTCTCACTGGGTAGTTGAGACTGACCTGGAACTCACTATGTAGCCCAGGCTGATCTCAAACTCAGGTCGATCCTCCTGCCTCAGCCTCTCGAGTGCTGGGATTATAGGCGTGTGCCACCATGCCCGGCTAGTTTATTGGGGTTTGTGGAATTTTCTTTAGTCCATCTCTCTTGTTTCTCATCTCTTTTTCTTCTTTTTTTCTTTTTCTCCCTTTTAATTTTTCTTCCTTTAATTTTTCTCGCATTTTTACTCTTTATGCAATATCTTTTTCTCCCTCTCTTTTTTTGGGGGGGAGCTCATTTCTATTGTGCTAAGTGAAAGAAGTCAACCACAAATAACTAGGTACTATATGATTCGATTTACATAACACCATGGAAAAATCAAAATTATAAGGACAGAAAACAGATCAATGCTTCCAAGCAGCTTAGGCTAGGGAGGAAAGTACAAAACACTTTTTGGAGTGATAAATATCAAACACCTTTAAAAGGAGAATTTTATGGTATTTAATTATACCTTCATAAATCTAACTTTTAAAGCCAGGCATGGTGGAACAAGCCTGCAAGCCCAGCACTCAGGGAGCTGAGGCAAGAGAATTGCTGCAAGTTCAAGGCCAACCTGGACTACATAGTAAGGCCCTATCTTAAAAATTTTTTAACTTAAAAAAAATTGAATCCCTAAACCAGCTTGGAGCACAGAAAGTCATATATTTGAATCCCTTGTTTATATTTAGTGACAATTTATACCCATAGGGGCCAAATTTATATTCACTCTATCTAAAAGTAGTGGTTTTACATTTATATTATTCCACTGGGGGAAGAAGAAGAGAAACTCAAATTTAGTGTTCCAGGCGCCACCATACTGGGAATTTTGCATGTGATTCTATTTGGTCTTTGCTATGAGCTGAATTTTTTTCCTCCTGGACTGGACTGCAGTGCCTAAGTACCTCATAATATTAGGAGGTAGGATGCTATGGTTTATATCTGGAGACTCCCCAAAGCTTCATGCTTTGGGGGTGGGGGTAGTGGAGGGTGATTGATTATGGGAATGCTACAGCTGGCTTGGTGTTAGGAGGTAAGGCCTGCTTGGAAGAGGCAGGTCACTGGGGAAATGACCCAGAAGGGTCTATCTCTCTCCTTACCTCTGCCCTTCACTCTGCTTTCTTGCCATGCCTTGAGCCAAACAAACCTCTCCTGCTTTAAGTTGCATTGTTTTCTTGGCAACAAGAAAGTGACTAAGACATAGGACCTCTCAGGAGAGATTAAGATGAAATAAGGCCATTAAGGTGAACCCTGATCTAAGCTGACTTGTGTTCTTATAAGAAGAGGATAGCAGGGGTCTGTATCCAGAGGAATCACCATGTGCAGAGGCAGCAAGAGGACAGCAATCTGCAAGCCAAGGAAAGAGGCTGCAGTGGCAACCAAACCTGCCCAAGGCTGGTTCTGAGACTGAGTCTCAGAACCTGGGAAAACCTTTCTGTTGTTGAAGTCACTCACTCGGTGGTGTTTTGTGATAACAGCCCGACTTTTGTTATGCTCACAACAAGCTGAGTTGCAGTAGGCAGGAGAAAAATCCCAAGTCTCAGAGAGTGTTGGTAGCCTGCCCAGGCACCGTTGATTCATGTAGATCTGGGGTGACATCCAGAGCTCACACCCCTTCTGCCACCCTTCCTGCTGCACCCTACAGACTTTGCTGTCTAGACTGCAGTTCTTAGGAAACAAGAGCTGGTTCTCATCCTTCAACAACCTGCACTGCTCTTGCTCAGTAAACAAAGTATTGATTTGAATAACTACAGTAATCAGATTTCAGGGTACAGGACAGACCAGCTACCCTTCAGGACAAATTATTGATGTTCATAAACAGTGAACGTGATCATAACAATTGATTCATTAGCCAGCTGTCACACCTATCATGCCTTGAGTTTCTGTGAGGCTGGGCCCTTCAACAGAAACCAATAATGCCAAGGGACACTCCCAGTCCTCCTCATAGGCAGACAGGTCTTAAAAGAACTGTACAGTGAATGCTTTGGCAATCTGGATATCCGTTCTCTCTCCAAATATTTATGAAGCACCAACAATAAAGCCAAAATTCACATTGTTGCTAGGTTTTGGAGTACTGGAATCACCTTCTAGAGGTTGTTTCTAGTTTCTTTCCGATCTGAGCAAAGAATTGATCAAGACAAATGTAAATAGTAGCAAGGTTTTATGTTTATTACAGGTAGGAAAAGAAACAGGCTGTGCAGAGGAAATGTGGACCAAGTAAAAATGGGGGGAGTATATCCTAGAGCATGAAGGCAGACTACTATGAAAGAGTTTGGTATCAACTGTCCTCTTTGTATCACCCACTCCTCAGGCTGATGTCAGGTCTAGGCCATCCTGTCCAAAACTGCTTGAGTTCTCACCAAAAGTCTATGTTCAGGGCTTTGGGGACTGTTCTGTGCATGTGTCCTGGGATTTTGTAATTAACATTTCGCCCCTACCGTTTTTGCCATGTCCTTGTCCCCAGCTTTACCATGACCTAGTCTCCTGCCTCAAAATCTATAAATATTTTCTCTACAACAGGCTAATTACCAGAACATAGATCATGCTGACTCGTGCTCCACTCAAATAAATAAGGGCTTTTGTTTTTGTTTTTTACATCAGATTTTTAAATATTCTTTTTGATCCTATACATCAAAGCCAGATGAAGAGAACAATCCGGAGTAAGGGCCGTGCAGTTCAGAACTAGAGAAGGATCCTTTCAAACTGTAGACATTTCCAAGAGATCAGAAACAGACCTCCTACTCATCAGTGTATCCTCGGGGGCGCAACCATAGTAGGTTTCTGATAAAGGTTTTTTGGACTGACCTAATGTTAGGTGATTCGAGTGCTCCCAGTGAGAAGCAGACACTCTCAGGGAAATGAGTAGATGCTTTTTTTTTTGGTACCGGGGATCGAACTCGGGACCTTGTACTTGCAAAGCAGGAGGTGGAAAAACTGAGCTAAATCCCCGGCCCCTAGATGCACATTTTAAAATTCAGCCTCAGAAAAGTCAGACAAGTTGGGCTGACCTGAAAGAAGTCATGTGCTCAGCCCAGGTAAAAACAGAGTGGTTTTGGCAATAAGGGAGAAAAAGAGCTGAAAGTGGATGCTGAAACTAGAGAGAGCAGGGAGCTGTCTTAGTCTGGATTTTTTTTGTGTTGTTGTTGTTGCTGCTATAACTGAATACTATAGACTAGGTCATTTCTAAAGAATAATGATTTATTTAGCCTATGATTCTGGAGGCTGGCAAGCCCAAGAGTGTGGTGACTGCTTCTGGTGAGGGCCTCCTTGCTTTGTCAAAACATAGTAGAAGGCATCCCATGGTGAAGCAGAGCAAGAGTGCTAGACAGGTTTCCTTTCTTCTTCTCATAAAACCACAAATGCCATCATGGGGCACCACCATCATGACCTCGTCTCATACAAGTTACCTCCCAAAGGACCAAATTGTTAAATATCATTAACATATAGATTTGGGAATTAAATTTCTAATACATGAACTTTGGGGGGAGCACATTCAAACCATAACAGGAACAATTAAAACAAGAAAATCAAGTAGAACTTTTAGGTTTGAGGAGCTAGAAGATTGTTCACATGGATACATCCAGCCAGCAGCCTAGAGCTTTGCATAGGTGTCACCAGGACAGGATGGAGGAGGTGACCTTCAGAACTCAGCCTTGCTCCTCCTCCTATCCAAAAGTCCACCACTACTGTCATCTCTCTGCAGGTTTGCCAATGGCACCTTTTACATATTTCTTGAAACATTTCCTTCCCGTCTGTCTACCACTTGCCACCTTTTGTCTTCATAATCTCTACCTTTAATGATGGCCTCCTAACAGATCTCATCCGCCAATCTCTGCTCTCCTTAAATTCACTCTTCACACTGTCTCCAGGTACCGGCCTCCAAAGAAATTCCCGGGATCTTTGTTTGCTTACAGCCTTTTGCATGCTTGCTGTCATTCTTAGTACAGGCATCACCTTCTCCAGTAGGTGGTCCCCAGCACCCCAAGCACAGTTCGGTGACCCCTGTGCATTTAGAGTGGCCTGTAGTTACCTCATTATGCCTTCTTTCCCTGCAGCCTAGGAGCTCCTCAGGGCTGCAGTCATACCTGGGCACCTCTGTGCTCAGCACCTACCCCACACTCTGGAGTGGACAGATATTCAGTTCATCTTGGGAGGGAAGGAAAGGGAGAAAAATGGAGGAGGACCAGATATCAATCTTGAAAAATGCTTATGTATGGTGGGGTAGATGGTAGGGTTCCCACACCCTACCTGAAGGGGTTTAGCTGGCTGCTAAGTCAGGGGAACTTGCAACTGACTAGTTATTTGACCATAATCAGGCCACTTCACCTCTCTGGGCCTCAATTTTCCCATCTAAGCATAAAATTTGGACAAGGTGAGCTCCTTGGTGTCTGCAGCCTTGCTTCCAAAGCACCACAGTTCTCCCAGCCATGGGAGCCTTGGCCCCATCTTTACTCCCAGAGACACAGCTTCCAGAGTCTCCAGCAATGTGCCCTCCCCTAAGCCCCTGCCTGGTCCCACGACCTCTCCTACTCTGAGCTGGAGGAGTCCACAGAAGTGTCATTAGACAGCACTGACTGTCAATGATTCTGCCAAACAACTCTTGGTGCAAATTAAACCTGCCTCGCCTCCTTCTGATTTTAACCAGGGTTTTCCTGAGTCTGGGCTTACATTCTCATAAACAGCTGAAGTCCAGAAGGCCATGTCATTGCATCTTCCTCATTGTCTTCTTTTAAAGCTCATTGAATTCCTCTTTCCACCTCCTGCTGGAGAGGAGCTCACTGGGCTTTGGAGAAATTTGGTCCCTCCTCTCCACCTAATTGGACAGCATCCTCCATGAATAACGGGTGGGGGGCTGCTGGTCTTGGGCCAGTCAGCATGTCCTCAGACCTGTGTCACACATGGAGACAGGACATGAAAGACATGGTCTCTTTCCTCTCATTTCTTATTGTTTAGTGAAAAACACAAGAAACAGTTGTTGAGGAGGTTGAGATAAGCTGCAGGAGGACATGTCCCATCCCTAAATGAATTCCCTTCGTTCTTAATACTCATTGGAGCAAGCTCCACAAAAGCAGAGACCCTGTGTTACTCACTCACTGCTGGATTCCCCATACCTAATGCAGTGACTGTCATAGTTAGCATTCAAGAAATATCTACTGTGATCTCATCTTATTAGAAAGCTTTTGCACTGCAAGAGAAACCACCAACAGATCTAAGAGATGAACTACAATGTGGGAAAAAAAATTTTACCAACTGTTCCTCAAACATAGGTCTACTATCCAGAATATATAAAGAACTCAAAAAATCAGACTCTCCAAATATAAAGACCTGATTCAAAAATGGGCATCTGAAATGAACAGACATTTCTCAGACAAAGAAGTAAAAGCAGCAAGTAAATAAAAAAAAAAATGTTCCACATCACTGGTCATTCGAGCAATGCAGATGAAAACCACACTGAGATTCCACCTCACCCCACAAAGAATGGCTGCTATCAAGAAATCAACCAATAACAGATGCTGGCAGGGCTGTGTGGGACAACTCCATTGTTGGTGGGAGTGCAGACTGGTGCAACCACTGTGAAGATCAAAATGGAGATACCTCAAAGAACTAGGATTAGAAGTGGCATTTGACCCAGCCATCCCTCTGCTGTGTATCTTTCCAAAAGAATTAAAAGAATCATATCACAGTGATATATGCGCCCCCATGTTTATAGCAGCACAGTCTGTAATAGCTAAAACTTGGAAACAGCCCATTTGCCCATCAGTTGGAGACTGGATAAAGAAAAGGGAGAAAAATGGAGGAGAACCAGATATCAGTCTTGAAAAATGCTTATGTATGGTGGGGTAGATGGTAGATGTGGTTTTTCTATAAAATGGAAAACTACTCAGCCATAAAGAATGAGAAGCTAGAAACATTTATAGCTAAATGGAGGCACATTGGGCCCATACTCTCAAGTGAAATCAATAGGACACACATGTGTAAATGCCAAATATTTTCTTGGTGTGAAAAACTAAAAGTGCAAATAAGGTTCAAATTGTATAACTGACAATGTGAAATAGGAAGAAAAGAGCTAAAGGTGTAGGGGAAGTGAGATGGGTAGGGGAAAGGAAATAAGGGAAAAGAAAAATATGAGAAAAGGAAAAAATAGGGTAGGAGGAGTGGGTGAAGAGAGGGCAGGGGGATGGAGAAAAAATGAGAACCAAGACCTGTCATGTAAAGGTGCAAGATCCCAGTGATGAATGGAACTGTACTGTATACTTAAAAAGTACCGACAAACTTAATGAATAAAAAAGAAATATCTACTGAATAAATAAATGCATGTTACATTCCTTGCTGTATCTCCATATCCCAGCTCAGCATTTGGCTCAATACACCCTTGAAGAACTGATGAATAAGGTAAGGCATGGAGCAGAGCTTTGAAGGATAAATAGGAATTACTAAGCCAAAGAATGTAAAAAGAAGGAGGTGGGAGGTCCCAAGGGCAGAGAGGATGACATTTGTAAAGGCAGACAAAAATACAGAGTGAGCAGGGAATAGCAACTTGTTGGAAGCAGCCCAACATTTTATTTAAAATGAATTAAAATCAATGAATTTTACAGAAAAGTACCAGAAGACCACCTGTGTTTTCTCATTTCTTTCTCTTCTACCAGCAGTTTTTTGCTTTAGATTAACAAAGTCACAGGGCCTTCACATTTCAACTTTATTAATCTCCACCTTTTTATTTGCAAGAAGTAGAGAAACTTCTTTCAAACTAGCTCAAGCAAAAGAATCAGCAAATGATTTGATCAATGCATCTATGTACATAAGCAAGTGTGTTTCCTTATATTTACCTATCTACCGTCTGTCTGTCTTTCTGCCTACCCATCTGCAGTCGGATTATAGCCCACTAAACTCATCATACATCGAAAGTATAATAAATCAAAATGAATTTAATACCCTAGACTAGCATCACAGCTTAGCAACACACTACTCTGTAGTCTGTTGATCGTTTCATTCATGATTGTGTGATCAGTGGTTGGTGATCATGTGACTGACGGAAAGCTTGGCCTCGCCAAGCACCTGAGACAGTGTTGAACCACAATCACTAGTTCAGGGAAGGACCAAAATTCTCAAATTTAAAACAAATATGGTTTCTCCTGAATTCACATCACTTTTGTTCCCGAGAAAAGTCAAAAACTCTTTGTCAAATTATCTATTGTAGGTCAAGGACCATCTGTCTTTACCTCTGATGTGGGTTTTCTTCCTTCTTGGGTATCCTCATTCTTTCAAATAGCTGCCTCTTTGCAGTCACAGAAACAGGCATACATGGTCCCAGCAGTTTTAGAAGAATCCATACAACAGTCATATAAGAAAACCTAAGAAGAGACTCTGACTGGTTCTGCTTAGATTCACACTCCGGAGCAATACCTGAGACCACTGTCCCACCTGTGTCTTGTGCCCCCATGAGAAATGACACCATGACTGCCAGACACAGGAAATAGAAAGGAGGTTCTCCAAAGGAACAGAATCAGAGCAAAAAAAAACTGCACTTCCCACCTCATCAACCATGCCTATGTCCCAGGCAGCCAAGTGCCTAGACTGGAAACCTAGTAGTCATATCCACCCATCCCCATTCCACAGAGCAGAAGGTAAACTTTGCATATGCATTTTTCTTGTTTTTGTGTAGCCTCTTCTCTGGGCTTGAGTTTCTTCGTCTGTAAGGTATGGTGAGCTAAATTCACTTTTAAAGGTCCCTTCCAAAGAAGACATGCTGGCCTGGGGTTTAGCTCAGTGGTTCTGACACCTGCCTAGCAAGTGCAAAATCCTAGGTTCAAACCCTGATACAAAAAAACAAACAAACAAAAAAAAAAGAAGACATGCTGGTGTTTTGGAGATGTTGACATTTAAACTCTGGCTAACTTACCTTGGATAATGGAAACCTGTTTCCTTGATTGATTGTTTCATGAAGTATGTTTGCATATTATATTTTTGTTATTCTTAGTCATTTCAAAAATACTTGATCTAAGTTCAGCAAAAGTCCCATGTCTTTCCCTCAGAGCATTTTCAGCCTAATTTAGGATTAGGATTATTTGGATTACCCTCTTTGGAAGAATATCCTCTTCTGAGATATTCAGGGGTGAAGTTTTAGACCTATCCTAGTTTTAATTCTTGGACCCCAATTTTTTCATTATTTCTGATTGATCCTGGGAGCTGCAGAAGGAGAAATCATTGTTCCCTGCAGTTACCTGTGGTGCTCCTGACTTTAGTAGAAAATATTTCAGACTGGGGCATCTGAACCTGAAACTGTTGCATTTTATATTTATTGAGCATCATGACAGACTTGTGAGGTGCAGAAAAATCAAAATCCTTCACAGTTGTGGGACTCTTTGCCTTCGCCAAGCACATTCAGCTGCCCTGAACCCCCAACAAGTCCAGCCAGAGGATAACAGGGGCCAAAACCAGGTCACAAAGAAGAAAACTGACATCCTCAAAGTCAACAGCTAGTTGATGATATTTAAGGTTAAAATTCAACTCTCCTAACTTCCCTATCTTTCCTCCCACAAGCAAATTGGCACTTGACTTCTGGACACCTACACTGTTTGCAGAAAACACCTTTTCCTTTGACCAAGACTAACCAGCTAATATGAACCCCAGGGATCCTCCAACAGAGCCAGTCCTTTGTTGGGCAAGGAGGCTGAATGCTCTCACACCCATGGCTCTGTCTGAGGCTCACACCTGCAGCCCCACATACCTGCAAGCAATTGAAGACCTGTGTCTTTGTTTTAAAACCATGAGGACATCACAGCAGATGCTGACACTGCCCACCAGCCCTTGAGGCTTAGAGAAGTCTTCACAGGCTGGCATGACTGGCAAGGGTCGTGGCCAGGTAGAGCCTGAGCCACATGGGCACCACCTGTTTGGTGTTTTCTAGACCAAAGCCCCAGGTAAGGAGTAGCCCAACTTCCTGAGCTCCTCATTCCCCGCAGAGGAACCCTGCTCCTCAAAGTCACGGCTTTCTTGGATGGGATCAAGAAGCTGACAGCAACCAAAATTTCTAATTTGAGAACCAGAGTGACCTCCCAAACCTTTCTCTGAAGGTCCAGTACAAACTGCAGCCAGCCAGCCATTTCTTAGCATGTCCTATCACTCACAGAATTATTTATGGAAGTCTCATGACATTCCTGGCAAATTAATGAAGCTGCTGTGCTTTTCTAGAATGGTAATATTCTCCATGCTTCAAAGTTGCTGATAAAGGCCCCATCCACCAGGAAACTCCTCCTAGGATTTCCACGTTGTTTCCATTAATAGCACCTAGAACACTCAAAGGCTTGCTTCCCTTGGTGCCCGATACCCAAACTACCTCTATTAGTGTCTGAAATGGGCCCAGAACCAGGCTCTTACTCTCCACTCGCCCCAGACCTCAACCCACCGGCCTGCCTAAGCCCATTCCTTCCCCTGTGACCTCTCCTCCCTTGCCACAGAAGCATCACACACAACCCAGTAGTCTTTTTCCTGAGTACTTCAGCTTGCTGGACATGAAAACCAGACTATCTTGCCCTGACTCAGAAACATGCATTAATTTTCTGCTGTTGACAGGATTTTTTAAGTTATCCATCCAGTATTTGTTGAGCTACTATCATATAACAATTATTCTGAGGGGAGGAGGGGGTGAAGGGAGGGAAGGGGCAAAGGGAAAAAACAAGAACCAAGACCCAATAATCCCAATAATGAATGCAACTGTACTGTATACCCAAAATGTACCAATAAACTCAATTTTAAAAAATTACTCTGCAGACTGTAAGGACACAGCAGTAAGCAAAATATAGCAGTGGTCTAGATGGAAGACCAAGCAGAGGCCAGCCAGCAGCAAGGGTGATCGCCTTGTGATGGAAAGTTCGTGCACCTGCACAGGGCTGCGAGGTTTCCTGGACTGGGACAGCTGACTTGAATAAAACTCCCTTGCCTGTATTCAAGGTCTATGGCCCCCTCATCCAAAAAGTATTTGCTCTGAACAGGCCAACATCCACCCACTTACACACCCTGCCCAAAGAGCTTTCTAACCCACATTTCATTCTGAATTATTTCTCCATGTGTAGAAATTAAATCTCCAGCTAAGTTAGAGATTTTATTTTATCTTTTTTTAAATTAGAGATTTTGGCAGGGCAGGATTGGCAGTCCTTTCATAAACTCAGCCCTCTGGATGCACAGGCCTGGCCCATAGGATATACTTAAATGTTTAAATTGAGTACTGTGGTAGTAGAGACCCTCAGAACTGTAGCCGGCCGATGGCTGGCCAGCTCATGATGCCCTTTATCTTTCAGTCCTAGGACACGGTCCCCAGTCACAGTGAAGCTGGGGTGGGCCACTTCCAATTCTGGGACTTTGTAAGCCTGTGCTTTCTTTCCCACCCTCTTCCCTCTTCTATAGGCTGACCCGCAGACAAAGGGATGGCCCAGCCATGAGCGTGATCTTTCCTACTGTGATCATGACATGCAAAGAACTCAATGTTTTGGTTGGCAGAGGAGTCCAGCCTTATCCTAACTAATAGAGTTACCAGATATCCAGCTTCCACTGCAAAATTGGATAACCTCGCATCTGCTATGCTCCAGGGTGACACTCAACAGGTGCCAAGCTCCAGTTTGCCACAGACTCCGTGGTGCCTCATGAGTCTGAGGGTCCTTCCTGCCACAGTCCTTGTACTGTTGGTTTGCAAAACTGCCTGGAAGATTATTTCAAGCATCAGAGCCTCTGAGTACAAAACAAGTCAGGGAGTTTAGCTGCCGATGACCCTCCCAGCTGGCTTTTCTCTTGAGAGTTTATGCCATTTTAGAACCTATAACAGGGATTCTGGTCCTCGCTCGGGATGTGAATGGGACTGAGTGCTTTGCCTCTAAGAAATATTCTGTAATGATCCTTTTATATTCCTGAAATGAATTTATTTCACCTATCTGTAGATATACAATTTTAAAAATCAGTACTATGCTCATATTAAAATATTTTAAAAAATAAAAGTGCTTTATGGTGACATCACATGTTCCAAGATGCAGAGATTTGGGATGATGACATCAGAAGCCAGGATGAAGAAGTCAAATGGCTGCATGCAAAAATAGAACAGCAACATCATAAATACAGACTGGTATGTGTGTGTGTGTGTGTGTGTGTGAGATTGTGGTAACCCAATGACACAGTGGACTGTCATCAGGAATGTGTTTTATCCAGAAGAGATAAAACTCTTGGTAATGTCTGGAACGATACAGAATCCAGTCTTCCCTTGATTCCCACAGCTGCATTCCTAGAAAACTTCATGCATTTATGGTCATGGAGCAAATACTCCATGTTCGTGTGTAATGTGGAACTCAACTTCAGGCTTTGATCGCCCTAAACATGTTCTGCGCTCAAGAATCCGCAGTGAGTCACATGGGGCTGGTGGCTCTTCGGAGTGGGCAGCACCCAAAGCCCGGCAGGCAGGCTAGAGTCTCTGCATTTTCCACTACGTGTGAGACCTTCCAATTTAACCGCTGAGACAACCCCGTACCCACACGTTTCCCAAGTACCCCATCAGCCAGAATATGCTCAGTAAGAACTTCGGCTCTAAACCAAGCAGGCGTACAGAGGTGAAAAGGATACTGAACAAACTCAAGTATTTCTTCATAGCGTGCTGACAGAACACATCACCTCCATGTGATTTCCTGGACTACCAACTTGTTAGCAAAGGAATTAGCAATGATTTAAAGAGACAGTAGCAGTAGTCCAGGTGGGAGAGCTTTGTTTCCCCGCTGGGCCCTGGGAGAGGGGGAGGGACATGGCTTGCTCCCCAGAGGCCCCTAACAGTCCTCCCCAACTCTGCTCTAACCCCCAGGAGATACTTTACTTTTAGATTTCTGATTTTCAAAGGAAGAATAAATAAAGGGAGAGGCTTAACCTGAATGAGATCCAGTTCTCCTGTCTCTCTCATCTCCTGCCTATTTATAGCCCCTTTGATGAGTCACACTGAGACATTTCTTTGCTGTCTCTGAGAGTGCTTTTACCTAAAATAGTTCTTGAATCATTTTTCCCTGCTGCTGTGACACTGGGGCAGCCAAAACAGACCCTTTTTTTTTTTTAAGAAACACACATGTACATCAGGTTTCACTGGGACCGCACAGGGTGAGGCCCAGAATCAAAATTACTCTAGGCCCCCACAAAGCTAGAAATCAAAGGTGTCATTAACTCTCCATCCTCTGAACCCTTCCTCAGAGAGCAGCTTCCTGGGATCTCATGGAAGAAACACCTCCTTTTCTCTACCGAAGTTGGTATCACATACACTCTGACATGGTTCCTTTAGTAGCTTTTTTTTTTGCTACATCCTTAGCCTATGTATATTTATTTATATTTTGAGACAGGGTCTCACCAAGTCACTAAACCTGGGCTTGTGCTTGTGATCTTACCCTCCTGTCTCAGCCTCCCAAAGTGCTGGGATCACCATCATGTGTCACCACACCTAGTTTCCTTTAATGGCCCTTGAAAAAACACTGTTGTGACTCTACCTAAATAAAACGAAGGGACTGAAGGAGCTAGACGTTTCTCCTTCCAACACCCCAGTGCTGAGGCTTCCCTGCTTCGTCCCTCAGACCTTAATCCCCTCTGACTGAACACCTCACTTTCCTCATTTCACAGCGCCTCCACCTCATTTCCTCCTCTGTCCCGAGCCATTTTTAACTGTCAGGCTGGGAAGCATCTGACCTGACAGGACAATTAAATATTAATGCCTTGATCGAAGAGTCTTGAGCAAATCAATTAAAGATAGGACATGTGGGGCTGAAGCATTTTTTATCTATTTTTTCTTTCTGTCAGGAAAGTACCTGCTGGAGGGCCTGGCCTCCAGTCGCCAGGGGCTGGGATTGACTGAGGACGTTGGGAAGAGATGGCTGAGGAGCTGAGCACCACCCTCCTCAGAGAGGGCCAGTTGCAGGGGCTGATGGGGTCTTTGTCCTACCATAAGGAGGGACAGGAGGGACATTCACCAAAATCATCCCAGGGTGAGCTGCTGCTCTCATTGCACACTGTGCCACTTTACGTCCAATTACATAATTACTTGCTTTCTTATTTGCATTGTAACCTGGCATGTGAGGGAACACACCCAGGGCAAGACCTTTCTTCATAGGTCCCTACCCAATGCCTGAAACTTGGCAGGCCTTTAACAACTGTTTGTGCAAGAACCCACAAGGCAATGAAATCTGCCCCTTTTTACAACTTCCTTGCTTAATGACAAATCTGTTGAGTGACAGCTAAAAACATTCTTCCATTCCAAGTGTACTTGAGGTGGCACGAGGACAAAAACATAACATACACAAGAAGACCCAGGAAAAATGAGAGTCTATTCTGGATTTATTTCTAGAAAGAAGCAGAGTGAGCAGCTGCTCCCAGATCTTGAGAAAAACCACTGACTGACCTTTGGTGGATACAGAATTTGGCTCAAAGCTCTCTGGAAAATACATGGGCCAAAAGGCGGACACTGTAGCCTATTACTTTCTCTCCAAAAAGAACACAGATTGATCTGTCACCAGACTGAGTCCGAGGAGGTTCCCAAAGCTAAAATAAGCAACCTAACCCACTCTAAACATCGAATGGGCTTGCAGGTTCACTGATGCCCATTGCAGAAAAATAATTTTCAGGACACATCAGTAAAAGGCTCAGGAAGAGCTTCTTAGGCAGATATTTTACTGCACACTCAAAGACATGGAGTGTGGGTCTTCAGGAAAGAGCCATGCTTTATTTCCTGAAACAGGGAACTTCTATGCTTCTCCTGAGGGTAAGAACTCTGGAAAAACATGGCCCACCTCCCAGAAGGGTACTGGCCCATATTACAAGTGCGACCTGGCCTCTTCTTTTTCAGATGAATAATTTAAGCATTCTTTGGGTTCTCTCAGCCTATTCTTTTATCTTAGGATCTGATTCCTGCTCTTTACTTTCAGTATTCCTGAGGGATTTGGTGTGTGATAGGTCTGGAAGGAAAGGCGCCTACATAAGCAAGGGAATGCTGATGTGGACAGCCTTGGTAACTTCATCTGAGACCCAGAAGCTAACTCCTAAAAGAACAATTTTTAGTTATGATTTTTGTCACTTTTTTTCCTATCTTTCATTTCTTCTATCCAGCCTCAGATCTTCTGAGAGTTTTTCTGAAACTCTATAAATCAAGAGTGATTTGTTGTGTGACTTCTCATACAGAAATCCTAGCGTCCCTTTGCTATTCCTTTCACAAGCTGCTCTTCCTCTGGCCACAGGACTTGTCCATTTCCTGGGATGCGCCCTGGAGACTTTCAGCACTGGCCTTTCTTCGCAGGGCCCCCTCTGAGAGTCATCCTGCCTCCTGCGCTCCCACAGTGCAAACTCTGCCAGTGCTGTCCCTCACTTATTTTCCTCTATTTTTCTCCATTGCGTCTACCTCATTTCGCTGCCCTTGGTATTTGTTTCTCACTCATTTGCCTGTTGGCTGGTCTTCCTCATTAGACCATACATTTCACGAGGGCAGGATGTGGCCCATATGCTTATTGCTGGCTCTGGATTAGCACGTGACACCTAGCAGGCATAAGGACATCATATCAACGATGGCTTGTGGAAGCCACAAAAATATTGCTTTCAAGGAAGACTAAAGGCTTTCTGATGCCTATGAGATGACATGTTCCAGGTATTTTAATTCCTCATAATACAATTTCACACAGGAGCAGAATGCAGGGGGGTTATAAATGTCATGAAGAAAGCTAGCCTAGCTTTCTTTACTCATCCCAAGTTTGCTCTGAAATTTCTCCTTCACTCTACATTTTTATTTTCTCAAATAAACTTGGCCTCCACTTTAAAAAAAAAGAAGAAGAAGAAGAAGAAGAAAGAGGAGGAGGAGGACTTCTGTCATTTGGTCTCAAACCTCAAGGGCCTAAGTGAGCTTTGGCAAGTCTTCATTCACTCAGGTCAGCTCTTGGGTGGACTTCCCAGAAGGACTCTTAAGTACAGCTCTTCGGGACTGCTTGAGGGGAGAGCATCTGGCTTAGCTCTCAGGTAGCAAGACAAAGGCTACTCACTGCAAATGTTTAAGAGCTGGGATTACAGTCTCACCCATAGAAAAAGTAAACTAAATTTAGCAGGAACGGGGAAGCAGAGTATCTATCTACAGGCAGAGCCAGAGATTCGGTAAAAGAGAAATCTAAACACTGTGGAGGGCTGACACAAAGTCCTAGAGCTCTCTGTTGCTGCATAACAAATGACTCCCAAGCACCTTAAGATGGCAAACATTCATTATCTCTCAGTTTCTATGGGTGGGAAATTTAAGAGCAGCTCAGTTTGATGGCTGGAGCTCAGGGAGCCAGCTGAGGTTGTAGCCCTGACTCCAGCCAGGGCTGCTGCATGGAAGCTGGAGAATTTCCAAGGTGTCTCACTCACAGCACTGAGGATGGGTCCTCATGAGTTATCTTCGGGAGGCCTCAGTTCCTACTGTCAAGACCTCTCCCTAGGGCCACCTGAGGGTCTTTATGATATGACAGCCACATCCCCCAAAGCGGAAGAGAGTCTCAGGGCCTTTAGGGCCTCGCCTTGAAAGTCACACTCTGCCATTTCCTGAAAGTTTTATTTGTTGAAAGTGAATTGCCAAGTTCAGACCATTCTCAAGGGAAGAATTAAACTCTATCTCTTAAAAGAAGGAAAATCAAAGAGTTTGCAGAGATATCTTAAAATCACCAAGAAGCTAATGTGAAGCAATCACAGGAATGAGAAAAAGACAATGGACTGAACAATTAGATGTCCCACAAATTCACATCTCAAATCCATCACTTACCAGCTGGACGGAATCAAACACCTTTGCCACCTCCGCACTTCAGTTCTCTCTTGTTTTAAAATGAAGATAACAACCCTCATTTTGCTAAATGCTGAGAGAAAAAGAAAAAAAAAATGCTTGTCAATCTCTCTTCTGGACACACAGCAAGTACTCAAGAAATAGGCAGGTGTTTATTATTAAATTATGTCATGACACTCCTTAGTCTTTAATGTTTGAAAAATTATAAATTGATGTGCTGGACAATGTCGAGTATGTATAAATGGTTTAAGGAAGAGTAGGATATATCATAATATTGGTAATGAATGTTAATCTAATATAGTGACACTGGCTTATTGGTTTGATACTCAGCTTGTCCATCTGGGATATTTACATGAAACAGAGAGAGAGAGAGAGAGGGAGAGAGAGAGAGAACACTCTACCCTAATTCTTCAAATATATTTTATAGCTTCTGTTAGGGAATTGATCATGTTGAAGTATGCTGTGATGCTGCCATCACAGGCTGCATTTTCCCAGTGTTTCTTGGCTCTTAGAATGACTTCATGCTCTTATCTTTAGTTTCCCTCCCACCAAGGCCACAGCAGTCCAGTCCGGAGAAGTTGAAACCTGTTTCTGCAGGGCTGAACCCATAAAAGACAACCTGGCCTGTGAGAGGTTAAAAGTATCCCACCCCTCATGAATAAGCAATAGCCCAGCCCAAAACTGATAAAAGGACCTTCCGTTCTTTGTTCTCTTCTCCTCTTCTCTTCTCTTCCTCTCTTCTTCTTCCTCCTCTCTCTCTGCTCTTTCTCTCTCTACTCCCACCCCTTGAATAAAATCTCCAGTCGGACCTCTCGGTGTGTGTGTGAGGCCTAGTTGTTGAGCATCCTTATTCCCTTTCAGCTTCCTGAAGTGCCAATTGCAAAACAAAAACATTGAAAACAAAGCTGTAAACACACACCACACACAAGCACACACACACACGCACACCATAACCCAGGAATTATAAAGCCCAACTCCAAAGAAAAAGAGGGATGACACTAAACATTTTTCCTAGAAATTGATTGTAGAGGAAAGTCTCATGAAGAAGTAGCCGCAAAACTCACAGGGGGTACAGGCCACCCTCCAGAGAGGCACTGTCACTGTTCCTGTGGAGCTGTAGTACCCCAAGAACATGCGAGGAGGGCCTGACCACAAGGTGTACTTGAGAGCAGTGACACTGCAGGAGTCTGGTCTGCTTGGGGAATCTGGCGGAGGCCAAGGAAGGCGGCCTACATATATTTTGAAAATACTTACCAAGTGTTCAAATCAAAATGGCAGCAACAATAACATGAGGTTTTTGAACATTTACTAGGGCTCGGGTAATAAACTGGGTGCTTCCCATGCATGATCTTGTGGGACCTAAATTACAAGCCCTTGCTAAATGGCAAAGGGCCTAGGAGACAGTGTCCTGAACCCCTCCCATTGTAGCCACAGCCCTGACCTTTGTTCCAGCGCCGTGAGCTGTAGTACCCCAAGAACATGCGAGGAGGGCCTGACCACAAGGTGTACTTGAGAGCAGTGACACTGCAGGAGTCTGGTCTGCTTGGGGAATCTGGCGGAGGCCAAGGAAGGCGGCCTACATATATTTTGAAAATACTTACCAAGTGTTCAAATCAAAATGGCAGCAACAATAACATGAGGTTTTTGAACATTTACTAGGGCTCGGGTAATAAACTGGGTGCTTCCCATGCATGATCTTGTGGGACCTAAATTACAAGCCCTTGCTAAATGGCAAAGGGCCTAGGAGACAGTGTCCTGAACCCCTCCCATTGTAGCCACAGCCCTGACCTTTGTTCCAGCCCTGGCCTAAGAATGTGGATCACTCTTGTATTGTTTGGAGTCCGGATCTGAATCTACTTGTAAATTAGAGACTCCAGACATAGAGCCCAAGCTAATTGACAAACTGTTTGCTCATCCGGAGTGTCTTGGTTACCTCTGAGACATCCTATAGGTGGTACCTGTTACTCATCAATATGTGACTGTTGAGCATGTGACTGCTGACCACCAGCTCAAGTCAGCAGAACTTTGTCCCCTGTCTGTGAGCCCAAAATGTTAACCCCCTCTTTTACTCCCTATAAGAGGACCTCGGCCCCTGAGCTAGGTGCCTCTCTGAGCCACCTGGCTTTGGGAGTGCCGTCTGGCCAGACTAATAAAGGTCTCTTTACCATCTAGCCTGGTGTGTTCCTTCCTGGGTTTCTCGTTCTCCGTCGAGCTCCAGGAGCCTCGCTGGGTGTTGGGCCCAGCATTGTGGAGGCCTTTTTGGGCTGTTCACACTCCGTGGAGTGGAAGTGAGACTTTAGGTCTTACAATCTAATCTTTTTAATATTCTATGAAGTCAATACTACAACTAGCTTCCTTTTGCATATGAGAAGACTCCCACACAGAGACCTTGGATCAGACGGGTAGTGAGCAGGAGAGTCAGGATCTACACCTGGGAAATCCAGAGCCTGCCCTCCAAAGCTTTGCCATGGAGCCTAGACAAGGACACTAGGATGGCAAGCAACATTAGCAAGGAAAGAGAACCATAGCGTTGCCCTAGGGTAGTTCACACAATGGACTATGAAGGAGTTTCTGTGTCCTGAGTGCCAAAGCTCCCCTAAAAACACAGTCAACAGCCAAATAAGATTTTTAAAAAAGAAAGCAAGGTTCATTCGCATAATAAAGGCTCCCTCCGGGACACTCTGTGGTCAAAACACTCACTTAATGCTCTTTACCCAGGCATTTTCCAAACTCTATTTTATTGAAATGTGTCAGTCTCCTACAGAATAGGCAAGCATTACCCCAAAGGTCTCTAAGGTTTTTCTCAGCTCAGAGATTATATAGTTTTAAGTCTTTAATAAGGCAACAGTAGAAGCAAGAAAGTCAGAACATCTAAGCTTGATTTCAAGCTCTGCATCCAGTTAACTGAAAAACCTGGGTAAAACTACGTAACAGCTCAGGGCCTTGGTCTTGTCATCTGCGAAATGAGAATAGTTAAAGTACCTGTGTCATTATGCATGCTAAAAATCTCTAGATTGTAGCTTGCCTTATTCATATTAACTATTGCTCTTATTGTAAATTAAAAATGAAATAGTCTAGAGGTTTAACCTGAACAAAGTGTGATCACCTGGTTATCTGCTCGGCACTTATTCCCACAGTTCTGCCTGTTCTTAATACTTCAGAGTAAGGATGCATATTTTCAGAGTGAAGCCAATCACTTGAACTCTGTCTTTTTTTCAGACTGATACTTTCAATGTCATTTCTATTTGGTATTTGGGTCAGGAAGGGAAATAAAAATTAAATGGTGTGTTCTTCTATGCAGCAACCCTTTGTGTGAACGGGCTTAGGGCTTTTCATTCAATGCCAAAGGCTGGCAATATAATTAAAGACAGGGCAAGACAAAAGGAAATTCATAGAGAGATGAAATTCACATAGAGTCTGATTGCAATACAGCAAATCCCATACAGACACAAGTCCTCAGGAAAGGGAAATTGTCCTAAGCTCTTCAGAGCAGCTGTCTTTCTGGCAGAATAATTCTTTTTACCCATGCTGATAGCAGGTGAGACCATAATCCTGGCCCAGATAGCATATGTCTTTTGCACATAATAAAAATATTAATTTATGTCATGAAAAAAAATCATCCTCCAAATTCTTCCACCTCATTTGCTTATTTATTTTTCCCTCAGTCTTTACCCAGGCCATGGCTGTCCATCTCATCCAGCTCAAAATATCTCCCATTTATATGTTTTTAATTTTTAAAGAATTGAATCTTTAATGATACAACAATGCTGAACATTCAATATTGAGTTTGCATGATGAAACTTTCTAATAACCAGTTTTTGTTTTTTTTGTAAATCCCTGGCTCCACTTTGAGTTGGCTTGTTCTCAGTAGTAAGTCGGCTTCCTCAAAGGAAATGGCATAATTTTTAAGAAATGAAGTTGCCCAGGGCAAGACATGGCCCTGAAAGTGTAAAGGATGGCAGCACAGTTCCGCACATCCTACTCCACTCATGATGTATAATCAAAAGCCTGGGTTGTGCCTCTCTAAAAGGTCCTGGTTGATGGAATCCCACTCACAATTTATTTCTCTCGATTTTATGGGAAATTGTGGAGCATTAGCACAAGGCAAGGATGTAGCATCACTCTGATTTGCCTAAACCGAGAAGGCTTTAATCAGTACACCTATTTGGATGGACTTGGACAAGCATCTCTGAAATAGAAAAGTTCCATTAGTAAACTGTTCAGGGGATAGGCAATCCTCAGACATGAGCTAACTAAAAGTACTGTAATATTATTCTGTTATTTCATCTCTTGCTTATTCTCTCCCCCACTGAATTTCATGGCCTATTTTTTATTTGATTGGAGATAGGGTCTTGTCTTGCTATGCTATCCAAATTGGCTCTGAACTCCTGGGCTCAAGTAATCTTCTTGTCTCAGCTTCCTGAACAGTTGAGACTATAAGCTCATGTCACCAACTCATGTCCTACTTTTTTTTTGGGGGGGGGGTTGAGACAGGATCTCACTATGTAGTTGAGACTGATCTGGAACTCACTATGTAGCCCAGGCTGGTCTCAAACTCACAGCAATCCTCCTGCCTAAGCCTCCCAAGTGCTGGGATTACAGGCATGAGCCACCATGCCTGGACCTCATATCCTAGTTTTAAACTCCATTTTAGCTTAAGATGACAAAGAAGCCCTTTGAAAATTATATGAAATCCATTATTTTAATTTATTTGTTAAAAACATTTTAATCAATTAGCATTAAAGTGTGTTACCATATTATTTTTATTTATATATATAGTGCAGGGGTATCTCAGTTCATGAACTTGATGATTCTGGTCTCAAACTACCTTGGACAAAAACAGAATCAAATTCAGTGGTTAGGTTCAGTGCTGACTTTATGGAGAAATTTGATTCATTTCTCATCCAGTTTGGTTTACAGCCAGAGTCTCGGAGAGAAGTGAGTTCATGAACTGAGGTACCACTGTATATGCATTACATACATACATACATATATATATATATATACACACATATATTTATATGCTTAGTATAAAATACATAAGTATTGTTTATTTTACATGATATACAATTAAAATTTTACATTATATAATTAATGTACTGTGAATATAAATATATATGCTATGTGCATTTAGAATATACAGATATATACACATTTGTTTATGCATATGTACACATTATGCTCTGGGCTTTGTTTATTTTCCAATCAGTGTTTACAATTCTATACTGTAAGTGTTGTTTCTCCATTTCTCAAGCAATGAAACTTGTTAGAGTTTTATTTTGCAACCCAAAGAAGTGCAGTAAAAATGCACTTGGAATTTAGACTCAGAGGTGTCTGATTTCAGAGCCTATGTTTTCTCTCTCTCTCTACATCATTCTGACGTCCTCACAAGAAACAATAGAGGAACATTAAATTCTGGAGCGGAAAGGAAGCTCAGAGATTACCCACTTAGCTTCTATGTTCTGTGAGCAATTGGAGCCCAGAGAATTGGAATGACTTGTTCAAATTCACATAGCTAATGAAGTGACAGGCGTTGTCCCTGCTCAGCATCTGCTCACGTTAGGCCCAGAGCTCAACTCAAACTCTAAGCACTGAGTGTGAGACTTTGTTGGGATTTCCTCCAAACATAAATGAGCTTCACTGTATTTCCTTTATATATGAAGGAATATACAACAAACGACAATATTCACTCCACTAAGAAAAAAATGTAAGAATAAAGCAATGCAAGAAAGATAAGCTCTAGGATTTCAGCCTGCTTTCTTATACTTCCAGATAGATAGTTAGATGATAAATGATAAACTGATATAATCAGACATACAATAAAATAGGTAATCAATCAACAGCCTCATATATAGTCTTTCTTACGTTCTTGTGGTCATGTAACGATATACAACAGATACACACGTACTTTACAGTTGTCAGTGTGTGTTTTACAAACATATCCCCCTCATTCTCGAAAGTCTGCTCTTCTCACTCAAATACACATTTTGGAAATCTCTCCAAGTCAACTGGCAAAGCTCTACTTTTTAAAATGGCATAATGTAAGGTTATGAGAATCTGCCAAAGTTTTACTCGCTCCCTTTACCATAAATTCTCGTTTGTGTTTTGTGTTGTTTGTTGTGTAGTGCTGCAGTGAGTACACTTACATTGGTGGACAGAATTCCAGGAGTTAACTGATGAGTCAAAGGGTGTACAGATTTAAACTGCTGAGAGCGGCTGCCAGAACACACTCAAAGCAGCTGGCATTCTGAGTTTCCACTAGCAGTCTCCAGTAGCAGGGGAATCACTCTGTCCCTGTTTGCCAACCTGCTGGGTAAGGACTGCTATGGCGCTGTTAACTCTGATTTGCATTCCTCTGCTTCATAACGTAACAGGAGCAAACACTTACGAAATACTCTGCTCTGTGCAGGGCTTCCTGGGTGCCAAAGCTCTGTATGGAGCTCTTCACACACACTAACTCCTAAACCCTCACAATAATCTAGTGAGACAGATGCTAAAATTGTCCGTATTTGTCAGACGGTGAAACTGAGGCACAGGGACGTTCAGTAACTTAGCCAAGGTCACACCACCAGTCTGTCTCCACTGCAGCTCTACTACGCCAACCATGACAGCAGGTTTCTGGGCGCCCAGCATCTTCATGCACTCCCCAGTACTTTGGAATACTTTGCAGACACTGCTTCTTCGAATACTTTACTCACTTTTCTATTTGATTTCAATTCTCTATTTAAAGAGCTCTTTGACATGTAGGTACTGATGATACATTCTTTACCTCTAGTATTTATTGTATTTCCTTCTAAAGTTATTGTCTGTCTCTTGTTATCATGTGAAAGTTTTAAAATTATACCTGTGCAATATATCTGTACAAATTATGTATGTGTGTAGATTATGTGTGTATGTGTGTGTGTGTGAGTGATTGTGTGCGCTCCTCTGCCAGTAAAAATAACCTCCCCGATGTACAGGTCACATAGTTAAATTTCTTTTCATTGGTTTAGGGTTTTAGCCAATCAAAAATTTATTGTTGAATATGATATGAGGTAGGGATCCCAGGTTGCACATGGTGTTGGTACTCGTTATTACAATGCATTCACTGTTCTTTCTTACTGGACTATTATTACATTTTCTACTGAATATACCATATTACTATTGTATTGAGATCTATTTCAGAGTTCTTTACGTTATTCCAGGAATTCTATTGGTTTTTTTTTTTCTAAGTCTATATTACACAGTTAGCAAATTTTCTGGTGGGAAAGTCCTTTCTCATTACACTTTGCTCATCTTTTTATGGCTATGCTTGGCTATATGAATCTCAGCATTATGGACTCAATTAAATAACTGTATTACATTCTAATTGGAAATCCATTCATTATACATTTACTAAGGAAGATTGCATTTTTATGGTACGGTATTTTCCCTTCCACACCATATGTTTTGAGTGTTTTTCTGATCTTGCTATAGATCATCTGATAAAATATTATAGTTTTAGTGGGCATGGTGGTGCATGTCCCAGCTCTCGGCAAGCTGAGACAGTAGAATCACCGTAAGTTTAAGGACAGCCAGGGATCCAAATTAAATTTAAGGCCAGCCTGAACTATATATTCTAAAAATTTTTATTAGTCCTAGTAATTTCTTAGATTTTTCAGGTATAAAATTGTTTCACTAAACTGTATATCCTCTTTTCTAATATTTATTCAAATATTTTAATGTATTATCCTCTTGTATTTACTAGAGCTTCAAGATACTATTGAATTATAATAATTATGAGCATATATTTTCTAGTCTTGCATCCTATTTCAACATTTATAATGATATTTGTTAATCTTTGTCACATTCATATGCTTTCCTTCTATTTATAATTATAGTTTTAAAAAAACTAGCAATGTGCCCCTTAATACGTTAATGAATTACATTGATAGTGAACCAATTTCACTTCCCTAGAATAAGCCCTCCTTGTCAGTTATTTTAGGATAGCCCTCAGGATTGAACCAAAGCCTTCACACTGAGTTACATCCTCAGTCCTTTTTATTTTGAGACAGGGTCTCACTATGTCACTAAGTTGCCCAGGATGGACTTGAACTTTTGATTCTCTTGCCTCAGTTTCCCAGAATGCTGTCATGTGCAAACATGCCTGGCTTCAAATATTATTTCCAATGATACATTGTACATTTTCACTTGCTCCTTTTTTCTTCAGCATTTTTTCAAAAATATGTATTAATGTGATTGGACCATAAGGGTTTTTTTTTTCCATTTTAAACTTTGTAAAGCTTTCTCACACAAGTTATTCTCAACCTATTCTTGGGTATTGTCATTTTTGTTGTTGTTGTTGTTGTTGTTGTTGTTGTTGTTGCTGTTTTTCAAACACTTCATATTTCTTATGGTATCCTGTGGCTAGAATTTACTCTTTAATTTGTGTTTTAATTTGTTAAATAAAATCTGGGAACCACAATGAATTTAAAGCTGCAAGCCACCTTTTCCTGAAAAGAGAGAGATTCGTAGTCACTTCTGGTAAACTATCCTGTTGTTCCGGGACAAGGTGAATAAGCTCTTTGTTTAAAGTTCATTTAAAGAAAATTGTGAAATTAGCCCTTTCCAGAAGGAAATATTTTGGCCTGGGAAGCAAAGTGTCCTGCAGGATGAGGTAAATGCATGTGTCTGCGTGTATCTGAGCACAGGTTTCTGTAGACTTGGTTATGTTTCCTCCTGTCTGGTAGCTTTTTTGTTTGTTTTATGATGTGAGGAAAATGAGCAAGAAAAATAAGAGATAGGCTTCCCTTTTCTGAATGAATTTGCAATGCACTCTGAAGAGAATTTAGAAAGCATTGTTTGCAGGACCTAGAGGGCTGGGAAGAGATACTATAGGACCAAATTATGATACATTTTTTAAAAATGGATGAGCCTGAGGCAGCTAGGACAAAATATTTTAAGGGTAAACAAGCTAGAATGTGTTGATAGACTGGAGTGAGGTGGATATCTTCCCCAGCCTCACTCTGTGGGTAAGAAATGATATTTGCAGGAAGAGGGCTGTCATTCCGCTTTGAAGATGCTGGGAAGGGCTAGCTCCTAGGACAAGAAGTGAAGCCTGGAAGTCTGGCCATGTGCTAGGCTGAGGCAAAGACGATTCTCTTCCCTCCTCATCATGGGTGGTTAGGTCTGGATATGAAGGCCTTCTGCAGGGGCAGGCAGGCCCAGACAGCAGAGCTAGGCCACAAGGCCTCTGTGTCAACCCCTAGGACAGGCCTACTGCGTCCTTTGAGAGTGAGGGTGCCTTGCATAAGTTGAGACATGTCCTCTACTGTATTCTAATTCCCTTGTGATGTCCCCAGCCCTTCAGATAGTTCCCTGGAAGAACAGGAATGCTGAGGGGAACTAAGAAGGCTGCTCCCTCCCTGGGGAGGAGTAGGGAAGCTGTGCCTTCATGGCTGTGTCCCTCAAGACAGCCTGCTAGGGGCGTGCAGGTGCCCAGCCTCCAGCGGTGGGCTCCTCTGGGGTCCGCTTTGGCTGCAGAGAACTGCCTTGCCAGGTCATTCCCTTCCTGGCCAGCTCTTTTATGGGAACTGAGTATTGCCGCTTGTAAAATCCTGGCCCAGGTGACAAAAGGCACATGAAGGGCATACCGTTGGTATAATTCTCTGTGAGGTTGGCAGAGGCTCTGTTGGACCAGTGTTGAAGCTATTCCAGGACTCTGTCCTCTCCTTTCGTGTCTCCTCTCAGGTGTTGGTTTCTAATATAGCTCTGCCCTAGCATCTATCTTTGCTGAATCCAGACTGAAGGGGCAAGGAGCCCAGAGCAGTGCTGTATTGACCCAGCAGGGAAGTGGGGAGGAGGCTATAGCTGACCCTGCATACACTGGAGGGAGGGGGACTCTGAAATAACTGACCTGGTCAGATGAATAAGGCAAGCCGGCAATCGTAGCACACAGTTCCTACGCCACGAATCCTTGCCACCTGGCTCCTTAGGGCACATGGAAGAGAGGTGTCAGTGTGCAACTTTTCTCCAGCTCTTTCCTGCGACTTTCTCTTAGCCAAACATGACTCTCAAGGCTTAAATTTCCTAGTCATGCATACCAATCACTCCTTGTCACTGCAGGTGACGTTTCCCATCTATCATTTCATTCTATAATCCAATTATTTCTGTTCTAAGAGCATAAATAACAACTCCTCTACTTTACCCTTTTAGGTTCCCAAAGCTTATGCTTCCCCCATTCCTACTTCCAGTTAGAACAAAAGCAATCAAACCAAGATTTTTGCTCATATCTATTCACATACCAGCTCAACAAAATCTACTAAAGCTACGCCAGCCCTCGGGAGCATTTCCTGCAGTGCCTCCTCACGTTGAGAAGCAAAAAATCCTGACTTTAGATTAAGCCTACCAGTAAAGCACTGATAAGTCAGTGCTCTGTGAAGTAAATAAATAGATGTGACTTGGTAGCATCTGCCAATTTCCAATTTCTGAGGTGCAAATACTCTCACCATGACAGACCTCATGCTACCAGTAAGATCTCCCAACCTTTGACAATAACCTTGCAAAGTACCTGAGTATTTAACAGTCATCTTCTGAGATCCCATAAGATCTGGCTCCCACACACCACTGGCAGGGGTGTCCTCCCGTTCTCCAGGCCACCCCCCACCTACAGGAATCTCATTGTCTTCACTGATGAGCTATCATCATGGCCCACACTGACCTGGAGACATCGCCTCTCTGATCCCATTTAACCCTCACAAAATCAGCTATCCCTCTGCATTCCACATGTTGTGGTCACTCCTGGGGGATTACCGCCTGCAACCTGGCCTATGCCAGACAGAAAACAAGACACTACACACACACCTGTTGGGCAAAGCAGTGCATCTCTCTCACTAATATTTTTTAACACAATGAAGTTCTTATAAACCTAAGTTCATTATTTTTTATATCATAAAATTACAAAGGAAACTGGAAAATAACCATTGATTCCTATGTTTTAAGACTACGTGGTATTGTGTAAAACCCATATCCTTGGGTTTCACATCTACAGGTTTAACCTACCATGGATAGGAGCTACTTTCACAAATCTGTACTGAACACACACAGGCTTTTTTCTTGTCATTATTCCCTATGCACTATTGTATAACAACTACTTACATTTGCATTGTGTTACGTGTCATAAATAATCTAGAGATTATTTAAAGCTTACAGGGGATTTATGTAGACTTACTGTAAATACTACACCATTGTATGTAATAAGTTTGGGGCTCATGAGGGTGGAGACTATATTGTATTTTAAAAGTAGGACACAGTATAACCTATAATATCAATTCTGTAAAATGGTAATACATTACTGAAACACTAGAAGTAAAAGAAAAAACACTATCTCTGAAGAGTGGGAAGTAGGGTTTCTCCTACTTTCCTTTTTTATAGCGTCTCTATTTACCATGGTTAACACATCAATATGTATTGCAGTTATAATAAGAAAATCAAATAAATATTGTTTTTTTATTTGGAAAATGCATTGAAAACAAAACCCTCACCATTCAGACTCAACAGTTACTGCATTCTGATTTGACATAATCTTTCTGAAAGAGATTCAGTGTAAAAGAAAGAGCAGCACACACAGGCTTCGCAGTCTGTGGAGAGGACAGCATCGCCGGCTGTGCTGGTCCTGCCTCACCCACATCCCCGCCTGCCTGCTGAAGGGCTGGAGACTGCCCTCCCCCGTGTGCCTTCTACACTATCGCCCGTCTTCTCTAAAGCCCTACGAAAGGCATATTATTAATCCCATTTCAGCGATGACACCAAGAAACTCCTTATGAGGACAGTCCTGGCCTCGTCTCGTGTCCCCCCACCAAGCATCCTACTTTTATTCGACATAATTACGTTCTAAGCCAACAAGTTAAGCCAGCTTCCATTTCTTATCAAATAAGGACTAACAGATCCTTTTCCTTTTAAGTTGTTGTGAGCATTCAGTGACACAGTGACAAAACCTTTTAGCACAAGGCTAAGGATTCACTACAGCCAGAGGCAGAGCTGAGGCTTGACCACAAATCTCTCCAGTCCTTCCTGAGCTATTTTCAGAGCTGCTCTCTGAGGGGTTTCCCTGCCAGGCCCGGAAACCGCGGCTTCAATGGGAGCACAGCGCCCCCAAAAGTCGGCAGGCAGTGGGCGTCGCTGTGTTTCTGAGGCAGCTGGGAGCGGCCTCCTCCTCCTCTCCCGCGGTCTCCCACAGCCTGCGGGATCAGGGTTCTTTCTGCCTGGCAGATGGCTGCAGGACGCTCTCTCCTGTGTCGCTCCAAGGCCTAGATTCTTTTCTTTAAGTTGTTGTGAGCATTCAGTGACACAGTGACAAAACCTTTTAGCACAAGGCTAAGGATTCACTACAGCCAGAGGCAGAGCTGAGGCTTGACCACAAATCTCTCCAGTCCTTCCTGAGCTATTTTCAGAGCTGCTCTCTGAGGGGTTTCCCTGCCAGGCCCGGAAACCGCGGCTTCAATGGGAGCACAGCGCCCCCAAAAGTCGGCAGGCAGTGGGCGTCGCTGTGTTTCTGAGGCAGCTGGGAGCGGCCTCCTCCTCCTCTCCCGCGGTCTCCCACAGCCTGCGGGATCAGGGTTCTTTCTGCCTGGCAGATGGCTGCAGGACGCTCTCTCCTGTGTCGCTCCAAGGCCTCTTCGCTCTTCCCAGGTCTAGTGTCCTCCTCGGCAGCTGGGTTTCAGCGGCCTCCCTTGGAAGGGAGGAGGTGCCGGGCTATGAGGACCTCCGTCGGGCAGGTGGCCTCGCCCAGGCTCCAGAAAATGTCAGCGCGCACGCTGGGGACACGGCCCTCCCGCCGGGGAACAGGAGGCGCCAACCTCTTTAGTATCTGGAGCTGCCTTGCCAATTAGCTTGTCCTCTGCCCACATGCCCACGGCTGAAAGGCAAGTAGGCCGGCCCGGGCAAAATCAGACAATGGGCTCCCCAAACCCCGAGGGCGAGGGCGGCAGGAGCCCCTGCCGTTTGCGCCCCTCGGGCTGAACTCGGGCCTGGAGTGGAGAGGTTGAGGGAGGGCGCACAGCGGGTCCAGCTGGGCTCCCCGCAGGAATTCTTCCCCGCCTTCCAGCTGAGCTCAAAGGCGCAGCGCAGGTGGCCCGCGGGGCGAGCTCTGCGCTGGAATCTCTCCACGCTTGCAGAATGCTGGTGCCTGTACCCCGGGCCAGTGACTCTTCTGTTCTGCCAGGACTTCCTTTAGGCCAAGGTGGTGGCTTCTCCCTCAGTGTGTCCTGCTTAGTACTCTGAGTGGCAACTGCTCGGGCCCAGAGTGGAACGCCCGCTGGTGTGGTGCTTAAAGAAAGACGGTTTTTGCAGAGAGCCTTACCCAATCTGTAACTTCAGCTACTGGACTTCTTAGTTGAGGCTTCTTCCTCTGACAAGTAGGGATAATAAAAATTTCTGCCTTGTAAAGTACCTCGTGAGGACGAATGGAAATAAAATGTTAAATTCATGTAGTTCATAGAATCACTAGGATCTTTTATGGAACAAAGAAAAATTTAAGCTTTGCAAAAGTAATATTTTTATCTCTAAGTTTAAGGAAAGCCCCGGAAGCTAAGAAGGCAAAGAGACTGAACAGGAATATAATGAACATCTCAGGGATTTCCCAGGTGTCCTGCAACGGGCTGTGTGCCTTCAGTATGTCACTGCATTTTACATGACAGGTAGCATTTCTGAAAGATCAGGCAGCTAAAAGGCTGGCAGCTTGCTGGCATATTAAAGAGAAAAAAAAAGATTCAAGAGTAGAATGCCTGCTGTGTCAAGACATTAATTAGAAACGTCATAGTGAATTAGTAGGGCAAGTCTTTAGCTCCACTAGAAGTAAAATAAATGGGCCACCAGAGGAATCAGAAAGCAAAGTCTGTTATTGTCCCCGCGTTTCTGGTGATTCCAGGAACGAGTCAGAGTTCGGACGGGGACTGGGCCTACATTCCTTCTTAGTGTCATACTGAACTTGCCAGGTCGCTGCACAGAATCCTATTGCAGTCAGAGATCTTCGCATCACTTGAAACTTGCCCAGATGTAATGAAGAAACATCAGGATAACTCAAGCCTCCAAAACAAAACACTTTGATAAGGTCTCAGCAAGAAGAGAGTATCAGAGATTCTTTCATAGAAAATTCTTATGTAGAGAAGCTCTTATAGAGAGTTTCTTTCAACTTGCTGAGACACTTCATAGAGAATTATAGTTGGTCATCAACTTCTGATTGGGAGTCTCAGAAACCTGTTGTTGCAAAGACATTGATTGATGGAGCCCTGTGTTCATGCCACGTCTCACTTTTCCGTTCATTCAGCCGTGGAAGTTGACGACCATGTCAAAACGAGTGGAGAGAGGGTGATGGAAAATTCCAAGAAAGAAATACTGCATACCTCTAAGGGACATCGGTTAAGGAGCAACCCAGTGGCAAAGGCTGGAAATTATGTAAATAACCACACATAGATTTGGGCTAGGATGATACCTGAATGCTAATAAGTTTGATACTGTTTGTGCAGGTGATAATAGTACTATCAATTTTGAGCCTAAGCATGTGCATGCTAGGATTGGTGGGGTACAAGATAAAGTAGAGGCTAGGAGACCAGTTAGGAGGTGAGTGTAGTCACCATCCTTCATTGACAAGAGCCATCCTGCCCTCCTTGCTGCCTCATAGCGTTTTCTCCTCCCTCCCAGCAGTACCCAGGCTTCTAGTTCACCTCTTGGTTGAAAACTGTTCTTTCTTACGTCAAAAATGAACTCAGCCAAAACCAATGAACACTTTCTCTGTTTTAGCTTATAAGACCTTTCTAGTCCACTTATATGGTTAGATACTAACTCCAGCTGGAAAGTTCTCTAAAGTACAATCCCCTGCTGCTTTATTTCTCTAAAGTATAATCCCCTGTTGTTCTGATTCAGGCTTTTTGTCTACCTGCCCATCAGCAAGTACTGGTGTTCATGCAACTTCTAACTGAAGTGTGTCCTGGAATGTCTTGCTTATTTATAACTTCCCTCGAACATAGAAAATCTGTAAATATGACACAGAAACCCCAAATGGGGAACTTTCTCAGGGAAATTTTATCACTACATCTGGTGTCAGCATTATATTTTAATGAATTTATCTCTATCTAAGATGAAGATCCGGGGTCAGGCAAATAAGGCTCCCTTCACCTTAACCTTGTTATGGGGGGCCCTATTCGTACACATTCTCAGACTAGTGGGGTCGAGTGGTTGAGATAAGAGGCAAAGAGATTGTATAGTCTGGGTGACTTTTTGCTGAAGTCTTTAAAAACCCTCTCTGGTCCCAAAAAGATACTTCATGTCACTCTACTCTCTCTTGGTAAATTGTTGATGAAAATTAGAAAGGACGCTCCCTGGTGGCTGGTATTTTACTTCGTTCCTTATTGCTTTCAGAGGATTTAGAAAAGTCCTTGACTAGAAAAATATAAATATATGTGAAGCAAATGAGTCCTAGCTGTTTCACGCTGGGGTAATACAGGCAATACACATGCACTCCTGGTTTGTAAGGCAAGGAAGATACTAACAAAAATTTTGATTAAAACTGTGGAGGCCATAAATTAATAGATGAGAAGAGGTCAGTTTAGGATTTATCATATCCAAAAGACCCAAATCCTTTTGGAGGGGCCCAGGGTTTGGCAGTTACAGCCATGAATGAGGTAAGGTTTGGGAACATAATCACCAGGCACAGACTTGGCTGAATGTGAACACAGACTTTCAAATTTGAACTGACATCTTTTTTTTTTTTTTCCTTCAGTTTTTGAAGTTTGGCACAAATGTCTCAGAATTTGTAGATGGCACATTCCTCTCTGATTGAATTCTGGTCATGTTTTAGTTTAAAACCTCAAACAGTATAATAATCTCATAAAGACTTCTTCCTTGGAGGTCTATATGAAGTCTGCCCCGACTAATAGGGTCCAGTGCAATTTGCTTACCTACCTGAACCCACTGGAAAATACAAGTGTATTATACTTCCTGCAAACTCCTTCCTAGTCTGTTGTGCTTACTTCCTTCTTGATGAGGGCCAGCCTGAGGTTTCCAGTGCTCCTGTGCCTGAGAGCTCCAGTAGAAGGCCAGGTCTATGGGACATTTCTCCATGCATTCAGGACGCCCTTATGGACCACAGGCAAAACCAACTATCGTCACTGTGCTGAGCTTTCCCCAACATTTCACTTTGGATTTAACTGCTTATACTCAAAACAAAAGACCCATCAGTAACTGCTCCTTATAACGAGTGAGCCTTCACACTGTCTTCAGAGTTGGGGCCAGTTAAGTACGACTTCTTTGAACACATACACAATTTTTCCACAAAGTCATGCCAAAGGGAGGATGTTTCGTCCTTTATTTAAAATATATGCTAATGGGCCAGAGATTTAGCTCAGCGGTGCCACTGCCTGCCAGGTTCAATCCCGATACCAAAAAATATGTGTGTGTGTGTGTGGTAATGATTTGCAGGCCCCTTTGCAAAGGGTGTCTGCATTGCCATCTACCTAGTCCAACTTTCTGTGAGGGCAGAAAGAGGCATGCTTTGTCCTGGGTGATGATGACCCCAAGTGATGGTCAGGCCCCAAGAGTAGAGCTTCTACTCCTCTACTTTCAGATACAGGGGCTTAGGATCAATTCCTGTTAAGCCAGAGTCATTTCTGGAATATTTTACTAAAGGTGAAATTTGTGTGTACAACTACAAGCAGCAGGTGAGCTCATTCTATTCCTAGAGGTGCATTTCACAACTCATTTCCACTGGAGGATTCAGAGGAGGCTGTGCTCTTTAGCAGATTTGTGTGTGTGTGTGTGTGTGTGTGTGTGTGTGTGTGTGTGTGTGTGGTCAGCTTTTTCCTGTAGATAAGGTGTTTGCTATTTATTATTCTGAGTTTTTTTTTCATTGTAATCTCTGGTTTAAAAAAAAAACACAAAACTTGAGAATTTCATTTGTGTATGGGGGGCTGTTTTGAGAAAAGACTCAAAACAATTTTGAAGAGAGATCCTTGATCCTGCCCATGTGATATGTCTCCCTTCTCCAGCCTTCTCTTTCTTCCTTTCTTTAACACGCTTTAAAATATTTACTATTTGCCTGGAATTGTGCTAAGCATAAGAGCACAATGGTGAACAAAACTGATGTGTCTATATTTGTTAACTTTTCACCACTATAACAAAATACCGGAAACTGGTTAATGTTATAAGAAAAACAGATTTGTTTAGCTCACAGTTCTGGGCATTCACAGCCCAAATGACACAATGCCAGTTCTGTGAGAAGGACTTCCCCACCCCTTTTGCTCTTGTCCCCCATTGACCCTTCGTAATGGTGTGAGCACATCCCAAACATGGCAACATCTGGATCCAGGAAGCCAAGAGCACAGGAAGGGCCAAGCTGACTCCTTTTGCAACAACCCACTGATGAGCACTACCTACAGATCCCAAGAGGAACACCTCTGTCTCCTTTGAGGGTATGCCAGTGGCCTAAGGACAGTCCATTCATCCTCTCTTAAAGATTCCAACACCTACAGCATCATAATGTAGCCACCCCCCCAGCAGTGTGTATGTGTGTGTGTTTCTGACTGGACATTGAACACAGGGCCTCACAGTAAGCTGCATCCCTAGCCCTTCATAGCCTTATTTTGAGACAGGTTTTCACTAAGTTGCCCAGCCTGCCTCAATGTCTCAACTTGCCGTCCTGCTGCCTCAGCCCTCCAAGTGGTTGAGATTACTTAATTTTTAAACCAGAAGATGAAAGCCTTATTTCCCACTTGTTTGTTTTAAAGAGTGTGTGGGCTTGGCTGTTGGCAGCATCATTTCACACTGCTCTTCTACCCCAAAGGTGTTGCAGATCTCTCTATCTCCCTTTTCTTATTAAGGTCAAAAGTCCTGTTAATGGTTTCCACGCTTTCTTTAAAACAGATTTTTTTTCTTCAAACGATATTTAATAGACATTCTGAAATCTCTCTGTTTCTATGTGAAACAGGGTAGAATACTAAATGCCTCCCAGATCTCTCACTTTCTCCAGAGCCTTGAGAGAATTCTGCTAAGCTCACTGCGAAAACCACTGTCCCGTGGCAGGCTGATTTGTCCTGGAGCTCAGCTTCTAAGGCCCCTCTCCAGGCTGAATGGTAAGTCCAGGGTGACAAATCTAGATACCATTCAATCTGACTCTCAAAGCAATCATCTCTGTTGTGGTTCTGTACATTGTTAAGTAGTCTACCTACCTGCTCAGAGTGTATGGGCCAAACCACACACCACCGTGTCCATCTGATGCTTTGTATCATGCTTCAGGCTACTGCAAACTGATAAAACTAGGACTCCATTTTCAAAAGACAGGCACACAGGGTGCCACTATTGAAGAAGGTTTTCCATTCCTATAATACTGAATTTTTCTTCTTTCCTTCTTTCTGTGCTTGTGCAGAGAACCTCTCACCCTTCAGTGTAATCAGCAGTTACCTTGCAGTTTGGGGCATGGGGGACTAGGTACTGTAATTACATCAGCTCTCAGATACTTGCAAAAAAGTTTGCAAAGTATGCAAATATAGGCACATATTGCAGAGAATAAAAATCTTCATGGTGCATTGTTTGCACTGGGGAGAGGGAGGGATCGGGGATGAGAGAGAGGCGGGCAGAGAGGGAGAGGAAGAGGGAGAGGGTCCTAATTGAGGCCTGCAGCACAATTTCACCATCTGCTGGGGAAAGTCCCCACAACACAAAATCTTGCAGTTTCCCTGCCTTCTCATGCCCCACAGTTTCCACTTCGTTGCTAAGAGAGGCTTTTCCAGAACTGGAAATTTTTGAAAAACTATTGACTTCGGCCAGTATTGCCTCCTGTGCCCCAAATCTTTCACAGAATTTAGGGGAAAAGAGGACAAGATGTTTTTGTTTGTGCTGTTACTTGTTCATTTTTAGGTACATTGCTTTTTCCTGAATACAAAAGCAAGGCATCCAACAATGCCAAATGCTGGTAAGGATATGAATCCATAAACTCTCATATATATTGCCAGTGGGACTGTACAGTGACTGATACAAGCACTTTGAAAAAATAGCTTGATGCTTTTTCTTCTTAATTTACTAATTATCATTACATATATGTATGGGCTAAAACATGATGTTATATATGTGCAATAAGGAATGACTGAGTCAAGGGAATTAACATTTCTATCATTCAAATATTTATTTTGCAGTAAGAGCACTTAAAATATAATTATCTAGGGCCAGGGATTTAGCTCAGTAGTTCTGTCACCTGCCTCACAAGCACAAGGACCTGAGTTTGATCCCTGGTACAAAAAAGAAAAAGGAAAAAAAACCCATATATATATATATATATAATCTCCCAAATTTTTAAGTAAAGAACACTTTGTTATTAACTAAAGTCACTATGCTGTGCAGTAGATCTGAAATAACATTCCTTCTGTCTTACTGAAACTTTGTTCCCTTTAATACTTCCCCATTTCCTCTACCCTCCCCGCAAACTTCTGGTAGGTGCAGTCTGCTCTGTTTCTATGGGTTCAGTCATTTTAGATCCCACATATCAGCAAGACCATGCAGTATTTGTCTTTCTGTGCCTGAATAATTTCATTTAGCCTAATGTCTTCCAGGTTTATGTACATTGTCACAAATGACAGCATGCCCATTGTCATCATCTGTCAGCAGACACAAGTTGATTCCATCTTTGCTGTTGTGCATAATGTTGCAGTGGACATAAAAGTATGGACATAATACTAATAAATTCAAATATACATATTCTAAAAAGTCAAGGTTGGTTTGATATTTGAAAAAGTAGTCAATGTAATTCATCATGGTAGTGATATAAAGAAGAAATCACACAATTTATGCTGCAGATACATAAAACCCATCTAACAAAATTTAATAGCCATTTTATGACAAAATTATTAAAAAATAAGTAACAAAAGAGAAGCTACTGAATGCAAAGAACATTTCTGAAAATATAACTAACATCATACATAGTAATGAAATATTGAATATTTTCTTGTTTCATAAATAAAGCAGGAATGACTGACCACTTTTGTCTCCTCTTGGTACCATCGTACTGGCTGCCCCAGCCAGTTTTACAAGGGCAAAAAATGAAATGAAATCATCAACAAACATTGGAAAAGAAAAAATGAAACTCTTTTCTTCATAGATCGTATGATTGTTTATAGGAAAAACTCTTTAAAAATCTATGAACTAGTTATTAAAACTAATAGGTGAATTTATGAAGGTTTATTACATAAACCTTATTACACAGTATTTTAGAAAACCAATTTTGTGTCTATACATTAAGAACAAATAATTTTAAAATAAAAAGAAAACAGAATCAATTTTATATTATTATAAACACAAAATACTTAGGAATAAACTTAACAAAAGACATTCAAAAATTCTACATGGAAAGTTTCAAAATGTTTCTGATGAAAATTAAAGAGATCTAATAAAATGGACAAGCATGTCAGTTTCATAGAATGGGTGACTCAGTACCAGTTAAACTGTCCAGTCTTCCCAAACTTAACCTCTAGATTCAATGCAATTCCAGTCAAAATCTACTCAGGAATTTTTGAGGTAATAAATAAATCTATCCTAAAATTTACATGGAAAGGCAAAGGACTGGGAATAGGTAGGGGAGAAAAAAAAGGACTCAAGATTGAAAATAACATATTGAAATAACACTCCTGAAAATAACAAAATTGGAGGACTCACATTACCTGATTTAAACTCTTACCAGAAAACTACAGTAATCAAGACAAAATGAAATTTGTATAATTGTCTGGAGAATCTACTAATTTGATGTAACTGTGTGGATTATTACAGCTCATTTCAAATATTAAGGTTCATTTCAGAATAGTCAATAATTTCTTATCTTGGGACAATAACAAGCTGTCTGTTTAAAAAATATATATAGTATGTTCCAAATAATAATTTATCAGCATTCTAAAGATGATTTTAATTGGTACACAGACAAATATGTTCATTATTTATTATGGTACTAGGGATTGAACACAGATAGCACTGAGCTAATCCCTAGCCTTCTTCCCCTTTAAAAAAAAAATATAAGACAGTGTCATGCTAAATTCCCCAGGCTGGGCTTAAACTTGTGATCTTCCTGCCTCAGCCTCTCAAGAAGGCTGGTACATTTTTTAAAAGGCTTAAGAAGACTGGTAAATGCCTGGCACACTTTTTAAAAAAGTAATCGTGTTTAAAGCTTATCTATATTTCAAGTTGTTTTTTCTACTAAAAATGATTGTATAGAGTTTCCTTCTGAAATAAAACATATTTCCAAAATGCAATGGATTCATGTACTAACACAACAGTGTTAACACATTGTTCTGGGATTAAGCAGATGCATCCCCTTAGGCACTGGCTGAGAAGGAAAATTTAGTCTTCTCCTCATCCACACACCTCACAGGCTAAGACTCCCTTACTATACAGTCGAATGCAGATCAAAGTGCGTTTTCTGCTGATAGAAAGGTTGGCTCTCAACTCACCATCAGCCAACTGGATGATCCATGCAGTGTCAAGCCAGGGTATCACACAATGAAAAATCCTTCCTACAGAAGCATGAGAAGTGTGAAACGAAACACACACACACACACACACACACACACACACACACACACACACAGCATAAACCTCCTAGAATCACCAATTTCTCCAGCACTCCAGCCCTGGAAGCTGTCACTGTTTTTGGAGACTGAATACAGTGCTGACCACCACTGCCACCTGAACAGATTCTACCTCAAATTTCAAGCTCAAACTCAAACTCCAAGCATCACACCAACCTGACTGGCAGAATTTAAGCTATGAGCCTGCTCTATGGCTTCAAGGGGGGGCTGCCAAAGCAAGATTATGCCCTAGAGCCTTTCTTTCTATAATGAAGTTTCCCACAGAGGCAGTGGAAGGAAAGTATGTCTGATGCATAAAGCCAATATTCCGCAGAGGAGAAATCTGAGTCTTGAAGAAGTCAGGTAGCTTGCTAGGGTCACACAGCAAGCATTTACAAATCAAAACTAACTTTCCAAGCAAACTTTGGGAATTAGAGGCTTCAGGAATTTTGTTGCTTACACAGGAAAGAGAAAATTCAATGGGAGTGGTGGTGGTGCGGGGGGAACCAATGAAGAGAAACTACAAGATGCATCCCTCAAGAACCAAGGAGTTGAGCAGGGCGTGGTGGCGCACCCCTGTAATCCCACCACTTGGGAGGCTGAGGCAGGAGAGTCACTGTGAGTTCAAGACCAGCCTGGGCTACATAGGGAGTTCCAGGTCAGTCTCAACTACATAGTGAGACAATGTCTCAAAAAACCAAAAACAAAAACAAAACAAGAACCAAGGAGAGATGCGGCATTCTGAATCACCAGGGTTCTGTGTGGCCCTAGGCCACTCCAGCGAGACAAATGTCCCTGTATTTTCCAGGGAGATGTGTGGGACAATGTCCATGTTTTATGGTGAGGTTAGAATCCCCAGAAAGCAGCTCTGCTTGTATTCCTTGCAGAGCCCGTGCTTTATTGGAATAATCGTCTTGTTCGTATTTAGTCTTTTTCTGCTCTGTTCTCATGAGGGTCCTTGACAATTTTGAGTTTTTCTCTGGTTTTTAGAGATTGTACAAAGAGACTGACACTTTGCAGGTGTGTCCCTTGGGCACTGTGTAAGCCACACTCTCACAGCATACACAAGACAGGGTAAAGATTCTCCTCTGGGCGGCCATGTGGGCTGCTGCATTGTTCATATCTGCAGTGCAACAGCAGGCAGTGTTGGGGCTGCCTTGGAGAGGGGGTCTGGTGTTCCTGCTGGCTGACTGGTCCTGGGGATCTCAGGATAGTAACTGTGGTGGAGAATGAACTTGACGTCCTGAGGATGTGCTCTCCCTTAGGTGCATTTTGTTTCATGATGAGATTCAATTCAGCACTCCAGCCTCCAGTTACACAAGATCTATGTGAACAATCCAGGCCATTTCTTTATTGCTTCTCCCCCAAATGCCTGCGTTCTGAAAGCTCCTTATTGTTTCAGGGGGTCTTTTTTCACTGTCTTTTGAAAAGTTGAGACCACTAGGAGTGTTTCCCCCGATGGAATGCTCTTTCTGTAGCTCTCCTTGGGCCTATCAGAAGTCAAAGAATGTATCACCCGGCCAAAATGCCACTAGTGACAGCACTGAATGGCTCAGTAGTTAGAACTTACAGGTGAAGCTCTGGGGCAGAGATCTGCAGGGAAGCAGGGTGAGGAGGGGCTTGAAGGCGCATTACATAGAGTACTTTACCATAGCTAATGACAGGCAAACTGTGTTGGATTCTCACACCGAGTGCATGCAGCAATGAGCCAGCTCCCTTGAAAACAGCCATCCTTCAGCACCCTGGGAAGCTGGAGCAAGAAGATCACAAGTTTAAGCTCAGCCTGGGCAACTTAGGAACTTTGTGAGACCTGGTCTTGAAATAAAAAGGGAGGAGGGAGGGGGAAGGGAAAGGGAGAGAGAAGAGGGGAAGGTTTTTCATCATTCTTTCTTGGTGTGCCATTACTCAGAATTTCATATTTAGACACGCTAGATTCAGTGATTTGGACCCAAAGAACCATTTCTGCCATCAATACAAATCTTGGAAACCCTTAAGTTTAAGATTCCCCCAGAAGAAGATCTGAACTTGGTCTCATCACGTTGAGCT
Source organism: Fukomys damarensis (assembly GCF_012274545.1). Taxonomy (NCBI): domain Eukaryota; kingdom Metazoa; phylum Chordata; class Mammalia; order Rodentia; family Bathyergidae; genus Fukomys; species Fukomys damarensis. Next base: position 27,023,379 of record NW_022900923.1, read on the forward strand.
CTGCCCACACATTAATTCAGATGCATAAGAGCGCAAAAGAAAGTACAGAACCAACCCATTCTTTCGTTAATGGGTTTATTCATTAGGAAAAGAAAAGAATAAATGCTGCCGATGGGAAATAGCTGATTTTCAAGGAATTAAAAGACTTTTTTTGCTAGAATGTGTTTAAAGTTTAAATTATCAAATCAATAATTTCTAAACTATATTCAGTGGGACCTGGATGTTCTGCTAGGGCATCTCAGGGCCACCTCTGAACTTAGTAATTATCTCACTGGCTGAATGTTAATCTGTAAAGGAATGGATGAAGGGAGCAAGGCCTTGACTCTGAAGCAGATGCACCTAAAGATATAATCAGCTCTGGGTCAGGTGTGACCTTGGTCAAGTTACAGCCACCCCTGGCTTCTGCTTTTTGTCCAGTGAAGAGAATTGAGGTGATGATCAACAGATCTAGATTTCTTAGACCCCTACATGAATTGTATTCTGCTCAATGTTTACTTCCAACAACAAGAAAAATCTTTAGGATTACCTTGGTACAACTGTCTCAAATTTGGTACTTAATTTCTCAGTGACAAAGTCCTAGCTGTTGCAGGATAAATGTGATGTGGGCAGCTGACAAAAGACATTCATTCACACATTCCAAACCAGGCATTTCACTCATTTCACCCAAGTGCTGTGTGAGTGCTTCTAGAGGTGGGTACTTGTGCAGGTAAGACAAAAATGAATAGGCCAAAGTTTCTTTCTTTCTCTAGGGATTCCCAGTCCTGGGATAAGCAGGTAGAATGCATTACAAGTGGGTTTCATGTGTGATGTGTTGATGACCCCTAGGTCTAGCAATTCTGACTGAGATGACTGAATGAGCCATAGTGCAGAGAAGCCAGCAGATGACTTGGAAACAAGGAGACCCCTCTCCCCACCTTCTATTTTGAAGGGTTTCTAGAAAGTATTCTCTGAGACCATAAGATCTGAATCTGAAAGCAGTCTCTTCTCCCATTCCTACCCCTTTAGTAAGTGCTAAGGACCTTCAATTCCCAGAACACCTCAGTAGCTGGCTAGTGGATAATAGAAGGTTGTTTATAACCATTCCTATAAAACAAATTACAGAATTCATAAGGGGCAGCCATATGGATAAGGAATCACCTATACTAAGTGCCCAGTATATGTTAGTACCTAGTGAGAGTACAAAAAGTGGCATTTTTTTTTTTAATCAGACCTGCTGGTAGGATGTTAGTCATGATATTGCATACTAAAGCTGACCTGAAAAGTTTACTGGTGTTGGAAGAAATCACTGTTCAGCTGAGCAGAGGCTTACAAATGTGTCATAGGGGGGTATGGAGCTCTGCTGAGGAACCATGCTTGGAAGAAGTTGGTCAAGGCCAAACCAGCAGTACAGGTGATGGGGGCAAGGTCTAAACTCAATTGGGAAGAGAAATTTTCATTGCTTCAGGCCAAAAAGGGTCTCATTGTTCGATATTATAAAATTATAAGAAGGCAGATGGATCCAAGGGATGGTTTTCCATTGGTTTACATGATGGAATGATAGTTGGAAAACTACATAATCACCACAGAGCATAGGGATGGATTTTCTGAATAATTTTTATCCCTGTCTTTTCTGACATGTGAGGGATCAATATTGCCTGAACTCTGCCGATGTGATTTGTTGGTGGCTGCTGTATTTTAAAGTTTATTGGAAAGCATGTGGTTTCAAGAAAAACACATCATTTTCACTGAGCTATTCTGATAATATATGGGTAACAAATATCCCTTGTTTAACAGCTGTTTGGGCTCACAACTGCGGTGTGCTGTTCATACTTACAACCCACCTCTGGGACTTATGACCTATCCTCTTTTCTTTGTACAGTTCTGTACATTTTGTTTATAGAGCCCTAATGTATTTTTGGTACAGTACACCTTGTTTATACAGAACTGTAATTTTTGCTGGTTGTACTGTACAGCAGCATAATTTTGCTATGCATTGCAATGCTCCATGTAAGAGTTATGTAAATAAAAGCAAAAAGTTATCAAGTTGGACTTTCCTTTGACCACTGCTTTGTTCTGAATATTGTAAAGTACTTGCTATTTAGCAACCAATTCATTTAATGATCTAGTCACAGGAACATAACATAACTCAGTCATTATAATAAGAGTGTCTGTATAATTCCCAAGATATTTTCTTAACATTATCTGCTACTGCTCTACTTAGATGGTATCTCTGAGCCTGAACTTAGGTAAAAATGTGCTGTACAAAGCACCACAGGATTTCTAAACAGTAAGTCTATTGTCATCTGGGATCATAAAAGTACATTCTTTATGGTTTAGGAGAATCCACAAGGGATCTATTAGTGGCCTTGCATTTGCTACTTCACTGAGGGTAAATGGTAAGCAAGTAGTCCAACCCAACAAGACTAACCAGCTGGGTTTCAGAAGTATAATCATTTGCAGGCAGATGCTGAGATTTTCTCTTCTCCATTAACTCCTGAGGTACTTGGCCCCTCTACTAAAGTTTGCTTTTACCCAGGAAAGAAAAGCAAACTCACTCTTTGAAATCTTTCAAACACTTGCTGAAACCATAGTGCATTCACTGTCCTGGAGGAAAGGGTTACACTGAGATCAGAATCACTGCCCAGAAAATCTGAAAATAGATGATTTCATTTCTAAACTTCAACCTCTTTGGGGAAAGGTCGAGTAGGAAGGGACAGGCTGAACAAAAGATAGGAGAAAGTGAAATAAGGGTGAGAGGGGGAAGAAGGCTGAGAAAAGAAGGGAGAGGGGAATATCCTGCAAAGAGCTGGGTGTGGCCTCTGTAATCAGACCACAGCTTCCCTTTCAAAGTCACTACAAGTGGCACTTTGAGTAAGATGCTTGGAGCTTGTTCAAGTCTCAGATTGTTCATCTACAGGACAAATACCAATGAAAACTGATTATTATGAGGTCCTTGAAGATATCTGTGGTCCAACACCTGTAACCTTTCAGACGAAAAGCACAGTGCCACAGGAGAGCAGTGAGAGAAGGAAGTGACCTCACCGAAATTAAGAAGGGTTAGTGACTTTCGGTGGTAACATCAAGAGGACAGGTGATCTTATTAAATATAAGTAAACTCAAAACAGAAACAGGTTCCCAATACTGACATTGTGAATTATAGTATTTCTGTAGCACTAGTCTGAGGTACTGACTTGTGGAACTGTTCAATGTATGCCTGGGTTCCTACACTGGAAGCTGTTCCCAAAATTCACCGGCCTGGGGTAAAATGAAAACTAACAAAAAGAAAACAGAGCAGTAAAATTTTTTTCAAATACATTTATAAGATAAGCAACAATGATTCTTAAAATTCAAATTAAAGCCAGACTAGAATATTTACATGTTTATTAAATCTTTACAATCAGTAATTATAATCAAATACACAATTATATACAAGGATTATATACATTTTGCCCAGACTTTTACATCACAGTACATAGTTTCCCTTAGAAATATTGTATACATTTATCACCAAACAATAAAACCCAACAACAGTAGTGTTACAGCACCTGTAAGTACAGACATCTTTTTCATAAATTACATCATAAGAAAATATACGGCTGTAAATTGGGCTTTTAAAAATGTCTTTTATAAAATCTGAACATACAATGTTTCATTCACAGAATGTTTTTTTTCTATGTTCTGACTGAAGCCTTGTGCATAAAACGACCAGTTGAAATATTTACTAAATTCTACCCCCCGCTAAAATTATAAGCACTATTTGAATTACTTATGCTGAGCTTTCTTTAAGATGAATTTGGCATGGGGTTTGGTGAGAGAACAAATGCTGGCTTTGCTATAAAAAGAGTTGTGTGATGGTAATTTAAATCTAAAAAAGAGTTTCTCAAGAGTAACTATATTAGAGAAATTAAAATCAGAGTGTGCACAATTTTTAATTTTAAAAATTTCTAAAACCGTGAAGAAAAAAGGAAAAGTAAAATCACAAAATAATTTGTTCTGAAACAATTATGCTCTTTTTAGAAGCCTATTACAGGTTAAAAGAAAAAACTCACCCAACTAAATATCCCACCCCAAATATATCTAGTAATTTATAATTCTTTCACATTTCAAATTTTATGGAAAAAGTATTGCAAATTATAACACATAATTTCAATGGATTTTTATATGCAAAATAACTATAGCTATTTTATTTTTAGTAGGTAAACAAATTAAATTAAAAAATTTGAAAATACCTGAATTAAACACTTGCTTTCATATCTTTTAACTTTCAGCTAAAGTTTTTACTTGATTCCAGGTTTGTAAACATTGTATAAATCTTTCTTAGTCAAACAATTTTATGGCTGTGGTGATCTTTTCAGCTCTATTTCTAAGCAGTCAACATTTAACTGAGGTAGACCAGATGTTTCTAAATTCAGGGTTTCACAGAATCCCGTGAATCTTTAGCAAGTAAATAAAATATCTATGAATGGTATTTAACAAAACATTTTTAAAATCTAACGCTGCTGGATTTTTTAAATGAACTCAAAAACTACTTCATCACAGTATAATGGTGGTATTTTGAAGATGAACTTATATTTTATTTTTTAAATAGGGAAAACTAGTATAATTTCTTCTTGGGTATTAAGCATAGCTAGTTATTTTTTTTAAGAGTAGTTTTCTGAACAAGTGCATGATATGCTTCTAAATCTCAGTGAAAGACAACAGCTCCCTCTGATGGACAAAGGAAGGGAGAGTGGCAGTAAACTGGCTTTTCCTAGGGTGTCACAGGATCCTCCATGCCATTAAATTCTCCTTGTTGAAAAAAAATTATGTTGTTTAGCTAACTTAGAAGAGTTAGATTTAGACAACAATGGCTTTGAGCTACAAATACAAAATCAAACCAATGTACATAAGGCTTCTGTAATCAAAGTCTTACAGGAACATCTGCTCCTTTTCTCCAAGCCCCAGTCCTATCAATCAAGGCGAGTCAAGTAATTAAGCGTCAGCTATTTTGGCAGCTTTGCAATTAAAATGAACAAAGCACTATGTCTATCCTTCTGTACGCTGTATGTATTATATATAGTTCTATCTTTTTACCTCAAATTTAACATGCAGAGAGACTAAAAATATCCATTTTGGTGTCATTTTTAATTAAAAGCCAATAGAGGCCTTCTTATACTACTATTTTTCCCCTTCCCCGAGGCAAATTTTCTATTAGATTTATTACTCACTGACCCAATTACATTTAGCTGGAATTTTTGAAGCAAGTAGTTATCCCCTTAAAAAAGAATATTTACTTGGGATCTAAGACATACTGTACATGAATATACATAACTACAACAAGCATTTCTGTTCTTTAACAACTCCATATATGTTATTCAGTACCTCAAAACCATGTTTTACAAAAAGGGTATTGTGTAATGTCATGGTAAAAGAAAGAAAATTAAGTTTATCAAATATTCTTTTAGAACTTATTAACATAAGTTTAAAAAATAAGTGAGTAAAACCATGACTTCAAATCCAGGCTAATGATAAAGATTTTAAAATTTAAATGTGGCCAGCATCAAACTGCCACCAAAAAAAGAAAAAGGGAAAAATTTTCATTAAGCTATATGGCTATATGTAATTCCTACTATGTAAATGTTTTGCACAGGTCACCACAGACTAATTTTCAATTCTACGCCATAAGGAGTATTTGTTAAAACAAAATGAAAATAAACCCAAAACTCATGATTCAACAGAAAATATGACAGACTCCTTAAGGAGTAACTTTAGAAACCAAACTTTCAGAGTAGAAAAACAGTAGTTCCTTAAGGAATTTTAGATCACTACCATAATTTTATCATGGCTTCATAAGACAGAAAAATGGAACAAAATATATTCAGCTGTTGGCGATATGGGCCTTTTGGCTCAAATTGCATACTAAATATGGTAGGGAATAAGGCTCATGGCTAGAGGTAACCACCTCTCAGAGAAATGAACTGGAAAAGATTTATAATCTACCCCAGGAGGATATACGCTGTTTCATTTCAGAGTAGTCCCAGCTTTCCTTATGGAAGGCCCAATGGGAAGTTCATATTGCAACATTATAGTTTCTCCCTTGCTCCATTTATCAAAAGTAAGCAATTTTCAGAATATGACCTTTTTATCTCGTCTCACTGATTAGTCTTTATGTAGGTAGAAAACTCACTGAGAAAGTATACTAGTTTCACCTTTGGTGAAGAGGGAGGGCATTGTTAGGAGGAGAAAAAAAAATCAAGTCATCTTGACTGTCATTGAATGAAGCAAGTGATGAGCAAAAAATTGTTATCATGAATGTGTTTACTTCATATTCACTTAGACCACTGAAGAGTGTTTTTAGTGAAGGCAGCATAACTGGAAAGCCACAATACCCTAAGTATTTTCCCAAAAAGCCTCAACCCAAATCAGGAAAATTGAGCTTTCTCTAATTAGAAAGCTACAAACTCTGATTCCTTACTCCACTACTAACTGAATTGGGGTTTTTGTTTTTTTGTTTTTGGTCTATCCAGAGATGTAGAAATACAGCTCCCAAGAATTCCCAGTTATCTCCCTGGCCACACAGGCTGCAAATTGTACAATGCTGTTATTTGAGGGGGCAACTGTGAATTTCCACTTTTGATGGGACAGTCTAACCAAGGTCAATTTTAATGCAGCATGCTCCAGATTCCTATGATAACTACCTATCCCAGTCAGAACATGGTTGCTCATCACCATACTTAAAGCCCCTGAGAGAGCCTGCTTAGTATTAGGGTGTCTCTAACCACAGTTTACCTTTTCTTTTTAAATACCTACCACCACACTCTTCAGTGAGTCATAGTTCATCCTTCTCCATCATTTCAAATGCTTCTATATCTTCATTCCAGTCAGCTAATATGGAGTCTATAGGCTGGAACTTTTTACCCCAGCTAACATTAGGACTGGAGTCTTCCTCAGTTTCTGACTGTTCTTGAGGTTGGTTATCTAGATCTGTACATTCACCATCCAAACTGGTAAGATCCTGGCTTTCTGTGGGATCAGAAGTCTGTTCAGCAGGAGAAATGCTTGCAGCACTGTCAGTATCTGCTGGTGATGAGTCTGAGTGAGAGTTTAGAGAACTTTCCTCAGGAGATTCTTGATCAACCAAATCAACTGCCTGAGAAATTGATATAATCTGTTCAGCACTCTGATTCTGAGAATCATTTTCAGAGGATGGTTGTTCTTCATTTTCCACTTCAGGATCTGTTTAAGAAAGAAACAAACTTCATGCTACTTTCCTCTCAAAAATGTTACTAGTAGTTAGAAAGTCATACTGGTTTTCACAATACAATTAAGAAAATGTTCAAAATCATCATATTAATGCAGAATAGTGAACTGAATAAAGAATGATTTGCCTTTTATGAAGGTAAGTAACATTTCCTATATATGTTTTGCAAAATGTGTCAGTGTTAGAAAATAAATGCTTCAAATTGGAAGGAATGACTAATCACTCATAAAATAGGCTTTAATGAATGTTAGTAGATGCCAAGAAATACATTAAATAATAATATTAAAAATGCATAAAAATGTGCAATGTTTGACTAAAATCATTAAATATCTAAGTTCAGGAAAGCATGCAAATGAGAAGATATTAAATAGAGTAAGTTGTAAATAGCACATATCAGTGCATTGGAAAAGTGAAATTTCCACTTAGCCATGAATATTCAGATAACAAGGTTTCAGATGATTATAGGTATTAATGTGATTAATCAAAACATTTTCAAAAAAACAAGAATTGAGATTATTTATAGAAATTCTATGTATGTAAATATATACTAATTTCAAAATGAATCTCACTTCTACTTCATTTGTTTTGGAACCAGATAAAATTATCTTCAATTTCCTATTAAAGAACATATGTCAAAAAAAAGTAAAGACATTTTTAAAAGAATCAACCAACACTAGGTAAAACCTACACATTACTCTCAGTCTTGTCTTGATCATTTTACCCTGACTTATTCAGCTCTCAACTTACCAATTTGTTTCTGATCTCATACCAACTTTATGAATACATTTTCCATATAAAGCCTTGTACTATTATTTAGATCTGTAACACATCACTTCTTCTGAGGATGTTCCTCTCAACAAGTAATTTATATATTTGCTCTAGTTATATATCATAGAACTTTAGCATAGACACACACTTCTAATAAAGCAAGATCAAGCTCAATGAAAAATAGAAGAATATACTGAGTAAAACTAGGGTGAAACATTCTTTTACCTTGCTGAAAGAAATGGGAATTGTTACTACAACTTGCAACATTTATTAAGACTAAAAGGGATATCCATACCCTTTTTGCCAGCATTACATTTTAGTAAATCTCAAAATTCTAGACAACTAAAACTATCAACATGTAAGAAGACACAGGACAATTACTACACCACTGTACAGTGACAAAACAAAATTAAATATCTAGAAATAATATGGATGGTCAATAATGAAATAATGATAGTTATGCAATAAAACATAATACAGCCTTTAAAAGAATAAGTTCTGCTATGCAACCAGCATGGAAGAATATTCTTAAACTATAAAAGGCAATTTGCTTGATGATATTTATAGTACATTCCATTACTGTGAAAAGAAAAATCTGTAATTTTGAAATGCATAAAGTCCAAAGGAATATATAAAAGATTATATACTAAACTGTTACCTTTGGTTGGTTATCTCAGGAAAGTGAGAGATTATTTAAAAACATTTAATATACCTCTAAAAGAACTTGTTACAAGTTTACATTTGAAATGAAAAAAATAAGGCTTTTCAAATGATATCAATGACCTCTGTGAAGCACTAAAGGAAAGTCACCATAGGCCAAGCAATGAGAGAGAGGCAGAGATTTAAGACACCCCAAGAAATAAATATTTTGGTTTTTTACAAGCTTTCGGAACTACAGGACAAGAACTAAAGGCAGCAATGGGGAAACTAAAAATGGAAGTCAGAGAAGTACAAAAAGATACAAAGAAGTTTAGGTCTGCCATACTGCAGTAAATCTCCATTCTAAGGTAGCTAGCTGTTTTCACCGTCTATGAGTCATAGTCTTAGGAGCCCAACCATTATAATGTAAATTCTGAAATGTTGCATCAGAAATAAAGAATGGAGAAAATCTTCAGATACAAAGGAAACAAAATAAATTTTACTAAGAAAAGGAGGAGGGAAACTTGGCAAAGACTTAAAAGACTGGATATTCTTCAATCATTCATTCATCTATACATTCAGTGTTTAAAGAAAGCAAGAAACAGAACTATACAATGGAATATAATGAGTATCACAGAACTAGATTATAGACACCTTTACATTTTACTAGGAGAATAAGAAAAAACTTCATACAGAAGGTGGCATTTAACCAAGTATTTAGGATGGCTAAACATTCTCAAAGGTTGAGGATAGGAATTGCTAAGGCATTTCCAGAAAGAAGGAAGAGATGGGCAAATGCAAATGAAAAAACATGCTGTGGTGAAAGAAGGGTGGGAAGGTTAGCATCAGCTCTGTAGACAAGAATGTTTAGGATGTTCCTCTTTGGGGGAAGAGCCCATCTGACGATAGACCAGATTTTTCTCTTTGGAATAAAAAATGTTCTAACAGTAACCTATGCTCTACAGTTTAACTGTAGGATGGATTCATCCCAACCAACTTCAGTACTGATCTTAGGAAAATTGACACTGCCTGACTTAACCAAGAGCAGTTCATTGGATGGGATTTTTTAATCTTCTCCCCATTTTCTGTGCCTCTTTACCAGGTAATCACAAATATAGAAGTAGCCTGGAAAAACTTGTCTATAACCCTTAAAGCACTATAGGCTCACACTATATTTATAAGTTGCAAGCATGAATGTATCGGAGTTTTACAGATTTACTCCCTCTTGAAAAATATTATCAAGAGGAGGAACATGATTCTTAATTATAGACTACTCTGATTTGGATTTAAAAGTAACAATGAATTGACTTTTGTTAGCAGAGGGTTGTCTTTTTTTTTTTGGTACCGGGGATCGAACTCGGGTCCTTGTGCTTTTGAGTGGTGGCCCCACTGAGCTTAAATCCCTGGCCCTATTAAGTGTCTTTATGAATTGAAATTTTGGAAAGATGAGACACAAAATTAAAAGTTTTAACAACAAATTGCAGACAACTTAACTTTTAGAAGTGTCACTGATTCAACCTATGGAAGCAACATCTCTACTTGATAAATTACTAATTTAGCTTCTGAGTAAGAATGTCTATTATCTGTTGCTAGCAGGAAGGACAAAATGGAAATGGGAGTTTGGGGCTTCTATTTTCTATATTTAAAATACAGTGAGTATATAAAGGACTGCACAATCAGCACTGTATAACTTTACAGAGAAAAATATTTATTTGTAGAGTGAAATTCTTAACTAAGGGTAAATAAGTTGGAGGATATTTTATTGAGTTTTAAGGCTTTTATTATTTGGTATACTTCTGTAATCCTAACTGGGGATATATAACGGCACAATATGGCCAGATACATGGAGGAGGCAGAGAAGAGCTGCCTGCAGGGTCTCACTCAGTGTTTCTCAGAGTTTGCTGAGGAACCAGATAATTCTGACCACCTGCACAGTGTGTTTAAAACATCAGATTCTGATCCCTGCTTCACATAGTCAGATTCAATACTGTGGAGCAGAACACAGCAGCCTGTAGTCTTAACAAGTACATTAGCCGATTCTGATACCAAGGAAAAACACTGATGTTCATGATAATGGTAGATTACAAATTAATGATGACCAAACCACTACAGACTTTTTATCTTCTAAGGATATTTTCTAAGGAGATTTTTATCTTCTAAGGATAATATTTTTTCAACTATTATCACTGGTTTTTATTATAAACAATAATTATAATGTGCTGCTGGTTTAATTAATATAGCTATACAGTTCTCAAAATAGCTATCATATAAAAAAGGGAATTTTCAAGACTTAATCACAATTCAATAAATTTGTCAAATGTTTTAAAAAATATCATCTAAATAATGCCCCTTTTGTGCAAGATCCTTAGGGAAATAATATTCACCAAGATTTTTTTTGTTAGGTAGAACTGGTTATCTCTCATGCCCTTTCTCTGGCATAGGAAGTACATTCTTTATCATAATCATTCAGTCCTTCCTACACATTCCTCACAACCACCATGAGCTTTTAAAACAACTCAGTATTTTAAATATTTTACACTGCATTCAGATAAAAGATGATACAAAGTAATATATACTTAAACAACAATGCTGTTGTTAGAGTGACTTGGGTAGATATGAGACTAAGTTAATTCATCTATTATATGGAATGTAAAATTAATAGAATTTGTTAAGATAGGATCAATAAAAATTATTATTGGACAGCTAACCAGACATGAAAATAATCTAATTACATTAAACCAGACATTATCAGGATATTCACTGAAATTTTACATGTATGTGTATGCGTACACACAGATATATACATATATAATTTGAGGCTTATTAATGCAAGATACTTACTACTATTAAAAATGTAGCTTGGAATCATTTTACCTTTTAATATTGCTGCTGAAATTCCAATGGTAGCACAAATGGGGGGAAAAAGCAAAGGTATTAAAGAGTTACATAGAATAATATTAATTTGCCTATGTTTGATGTACCTAACTACATATATGTAGAAAAGAAGATCTGAATTTAGAAAAAAGGCTTGTGTGTGGGGGATCAGGTATGTAGGAGGATTTAAGAAGATAGAAAATGTTTTCATCTATACATCCTTATATTCATATATCCTACTCACTCTACTGACCATAAATAGTTGATGACTGAAAGAATCTCGAATAAAGCAATACAAGAAGACAAGACAAACACAGATTAGGCTAGCATGATTACTGATGAACTTAAAAAAAAATAATGTCTCATTTGAATTGAATCAGTTTCTTATCAAACATTTTAGAGAATATAACAGCCCTACACAAATTATACAACTTCATTCACTTAAGAGGGATTGAGTGGTACAGCTGTCTCTATAGGTGTTTCTATAAGAAACGTTGGCTGCCATAGCAGAATCACAGCCTATGTCTGATGGCTCACTTTCCCTCACCTCTCCATCTCTGGGTATAAACCTATTTTAAAAAATACTAGTACGATTTTGCCTTTATACAGTAGAGTTAAAAGAGCTTTAAACTTAGACAGTTTGACACAGAAAGCATTGTACACTCTCATGAATTAAGGCATGCTCTTCTGTTCTTCAGGTACAGCCACTTGCAACTCTTGTAACTTAAGAATGTCCATGTGATTAGATCTCAATGAGGCAAAGGTGCTAGACAGTTCTATTGCCTTATCAAGACAGTGACTGTAGGTGGCTGGTGAGATCAAGAACTATCATACTATATATAAAACACAATTCTATACTATCTATTCTTACTCCAGATTAAAAAAAAAAGAGAGAGATGAAAGATGTAGTATCAATAAAATTGAATGATGAAGATTCCCAATGTTAAAATGGCTTTCTTGATGTTGTATATTTATCATCTGGATAGAATTATGACAAAAATTATAAATTACATATAAAATATAAGTCTATAAGCACTCTAATTCAGCAGAGCAAATAAATATTTTACTACTCTTTATTTCCAAAAAAATTTTATTTTGGAACTACCTTCTGAAAATTTTATCTGCTTTTCAGTGAACCAAAAGGTCCACTTTTGTAATTCATTTTTGTTATCAAATTAGTAAAATTAATGCTGTTGCATAAAAAATTCTTCTTTATAGCCTCACCTCGATCCTTCGCTTTGTCAGAAAGGAGCACTTCCACTTCTTCATGCTCCCGGATGGCATCCAGTATGATGCTCCCCTCCTTGCTGAACAGGAACAGCATGGGGATCTTGATGTCATCTGTGTCCTTCCCATCACCTGCCATCTGGAACAGTGGGGCAGTGTCACTGCTGCTCCCCTCATTGTCATCTAGCCAAAAAAGAACACAGCAAATGTCAGGACATCCATCCACTAGAGACTTCTCAATTGTTCCTGCTTTTCACCTGCGCACAGAATTAATATTATGCATCAAGAACAAAAAACACAAACATAATTTTGGACTCAGTAATTACAAAAATGTATCTTAAGGAACTAATTCAGCTCTATGCCCAAAGAACTTTACTGGAGTGCTTATTTATGATTGTGGATGATTATAAACTATTATAAATAAATAATGAACTACTTGGCAGGACACAGAAAAACAGAGTAATGTTAATGTATGAAAAATGCAGAATGCAAAATTCTACAACTATGACTGTAAGAATTTCATATATTTAGGGAAAAACCTAGAAATGGAAAAATGTAATGACTTTGATTAGAGTGATAAAACTATGAATAAAGTTTTGTTGTATGAGATATAGGATTATAATCTATCTGCAAATCTGAAATGCTCCACAATAGCAGATTTCCAGTTAAGGATATTCAACTAGTAAAGTCTACACAAATATTCAAAAATCAAAAAAATCCCAAAACTTGAAATATTTCTGGTCCCAAACATTTTGGAGAAAGCATATCAACAACCTGTGTATTGGTTTTACCAAACTACAAATTGAAAGTTCTTTTTTATATAATACTTACAAAGAGTAATTATGATTACAGTGATTTTTTCCTCTACTAGCTGAATAAAATATTATTACTTTATACTGGGTTAAATAATATGCCAGGTTTGGTGATGCTTGCCTATAATCCTATCTACTCAGGAGGCTGAGGCAGGAGGATGGATGGAAATTTCAAGCTTAGAGTGGGCAATCTGGAGACTTAGTAAGACCATGTCCCCAAAAAGAAAAAATAAAAAGACAAGGTTGTAGCTCAGTCCAAAGACCTTGGATTCAATTCCTAATATTGGGGGAAAAAAATTAGTAAGCCTGTTAAAAATTCTTTTCTAATGGAGATACCAATCACTCCTTGCCCACAGTCTCACAAGCCAGTATCCCCGAAGCTGCCTGTCCCAGGTGAGAGCACTTGTTCTCAGAGGCCCTGCTAAGGGGAGAATAAAATGTCTGACCCACCTCTTAGAGGTTACTGATTAGGCAAAGGACAGCCACCTCACCCTGTCTCCCTCCCCGAGGAACCTAAAACAGACACACATGCAGCCTGCTTTAGTGCTCGGTAGTTGACCAGTTAGTGACACAGACTCAGAGCTGTCACTGCGAGTTTGGAAGTATATTTTGACGTTGATGGACAAAGCAGGAGCACACTGGTGACAAGCTGGAAAAAGAGGCCAAATTGCAGAGAGAAGTATAAAAGAGTCCAAGAGGATGCAGAGATAGAAATGTGAAAAATGTTAGTGCTCATGGTTCCTGGTGATTTTTAGTTCCCACTTCTCTCTCTTGATAAGCCTCAGTTATATTTCTTACTCTTAGGCTCAGTGAAAAAACCCATTTCCATATAGTGAGCATGGGTTGGGGATTTAGCTCAGTGGTGCTGGCCACTGCCTGCCTCACAAGCACAAGGTCCCAAGTCCAATTCCCCATACCAAAAGAAAATTTTTTACTCCATATAACAAACCTCCCTTCTTAATCCAACTAAAATTATCTCTTGCAACCCAATGATTTGTAAGGTAATTTGTACTTTTAACCATTGCAATAAAACCCCTAAATTCTAATTTATTCATTTATCAATAATTAAAACTATAAGAACAACATGTCTTGTCAGAAAAATAAAACTGAGGAGAAATAAGTCACAACACAAAAGTTGCTCTTTAAAAATTAATGTTCTGAAAATAACAATCACTGTCTCTAACTCATTTCTCCACAGAAGCTGGTATAAGATTCTGCAACTAATAGCTACTAAAGAAAACATGTGCCTTGACAATCTTTGCAAATACTGAGAATTAATGCCTCCTCATGCCTGCAGGAATATCTGGGGGCTTCCCTGGTGGGGGAGCTCCTCCTTCTGGCGGTGCTTCCTCAGGGCCCACCACTGAAAAGGTTGATTGAGCCAACCTCAAGTATAGACTTAGCATTGCTCCACACAACAAAATATTTTATTTATTTATTTATTTTTTATTTTTTTGAACCAGGGATCGAACTCAGGACCTTGTGCTTGCAAAGTAGGCAGCGGAACTACTGAGCTAAATCCCTGGCCAAAGTTTTTATTTTATTTTTATTTATTTTTTTATTTTTTCACATGATAAAATAATGAAGGACCTAAATTTATAGCAAATTCTGTGGCAGTTGCTAAAGTTTAACTGTAGTAAAGTACTGGGCATTCTCAATACTTGAACATGGAACATGTGCACAGGGAAAAGATAACATTGCACTGTATTAGAAGCATTGTACTATAAGTGGAAATGCAATGTCTCCAATAAAACTATTTAAAATTGGCACCATAAAAAAAAATTAATGCCTCCTGCCCCCACTGGGAAAATCTAAAATTCTACATAAAGACTTATTTTTAACTGACACAACTGGGAATGCTGGTATATGCCTGTGATCCCAGCTACATGGAAGACTGAAGCAGTTTGAAAGCAGCCTGGGCAGATTAGTGAGACCCTGTCTCAAAATGAAAAAAAAGCAGTAGGTATACAGCCCAGCGCTCCCTGGGTTCAATCTCTAGTACTGCATAAAAATCAATCAATCTATTTATGTGTGTGCACATACGTCCCACACTATTTTTTACACTTTGTATTTCTATTTTAAAGTCTTGGTAAGCAAGAGATTTTCAAAATGACAAGAATGGTAAAACTGAGTTTTTCAGTAAAAATAACCTCAATGTGAAAAATAACCAGGGATAAAGAGGATGATTTAAGTCAAGGGTGAGCAAATATTTTCTGTAACTGGTTAAATTGTATTTTAGGTTTTGCAGTACTCTGTTCCAACTACCTAACTTGGTAGAGCTCAAAGCAATCATAGACAACATGGAAACAGATCCATGTGGCTGTAGCCCAGTAAAACTTTTATTCAGAAAAACAGAGAGTAAGCTAGATTTGATTTATAGGGTAGTCAGCCAACTGATTTAAATTACTAAACAGAATTTCTTCTAATACTTACATTTAATGAAATTTATTCACTCACTAAATCAACATTGAAGTACTCATGTAATACATAATAGGAATAGTAATAATTCTTCACTGAAATAAATACTAATATTTAATTTTAAATGTCCTTTTCCTTCCCATGTTGCTGATGACTGAAACCAGAAAATCCCACTGAGCTATAACCACAGCCCTTTAAGTGTCTTTATTTTTCCTAAACCCAGAAATTATTATAATTGGATGGAGGGACAGAGATCCCAAAGGAATTTTTCCCAATAAGAGAAGATACATAGAACTCACAATTAAGGTGTGAACTAAGGCATTCCAGTTCTTCCTAAACCCCTCCTTTAAACATAGAAATACTTTTATTTCTCCTGATAGTCATGGCCTGCTTATCATGATACAAATAATTTTGCTATGAAAGATAATATATCAACTCACTGGTCAAAATACATAAGTAAATTATTTAAACCTGGTAATTTATACTTCAGTGGAAAAAGATCCAGTGTGGGCCGGGGATTTAGCCATCTGCCTCCAAAGCAGAAGGACCACAGTTCGATAACCAATACCAAAAAAAAAGAAAAAAGAAAAGAAGAGAAAAGTGCAACTGGGCCAAGGTCACACTGCAACTCTGTGGCAGAGCCAGTAACCATACTGATTCTAACTCCACAGCCTGGCACTGTGGGGGAATGGAGACTTTCTATGGCTCTCATCCAAAGGGAATAGAGGTAGAAGAGTGTCATTCTTACCTGACAAGGGTTTCCAACCTCCTGGGCACATTGTCTTTTCCACATTATTGGGCACTTTTACCATTCCTATTCCACCCTTACACCTGACTCCCAATATACCTGACATTAATATACAGAAACTCATATCTAAGTGTTTAAACAAAATATAGTCGGTATATAAATTATTAAGTCTTTGGATTCTCTCTCCTTTATGTTTTAAAAATTAAAATAATTTAATAAGATTTTTCATAAATGTTTTGAAAATAAAAGAAAAATTCCTAAAACTTATCTCCTGTTCAACACAATGACACAGAGGATTACTTACCAATAACAATGCCACCAATGGCTCCTGCATTCTGGATGTTGCGAGCCTTTTCCGCAAACATGCACTGTCCTCTTTGTATCAGCGCGATTTTTCCCATCACTGCCTCAGGGTTAGTAAGCTCTGAACAACCATTGTATGGTTTACTGCTTGCAACAAAGCCTCTTGTCTGTCAGAAAAAAAAGTAGCTTAAATCTTTTATCTTCTCAAATTACAATCCAGTCTTTAAACCTCACTATCTAGAGCTTTAAGGAAACTGGAATGCTTTTCTTTTCTAATGATATCCATACATCATTAGAATGTGTTTTTTATTTCTAAAGCATTTTTATAAAAGTTACTAAACCTGTTCTTTATCATGTCTTTGAATGAAACAATATAAATATTTTTTTGGTACCAGGAATTGAACTCAGGACTTCATGTTTTCCAGGCAGGCACTGCACTGCTGAGGTACATCCCCAGACCAAATATTATTTCCATTTTACATATGGGAAACTAAGACTTAGGTTATATAATTTGCTCAAAGTCACAATGTCAAATAAGTGGTAAAGTTAGGTCTTATAGGCAAATTTACTATACAACTATACCCACCCACATTTACAACATCTGGGAATAATTTTAAACCTTTACTGGTAACCAGAAAAACTTTAGAAAGAGGAAAAATTGATTTAGTCTACACAAATTTACAAGCAATTTTTCCTAAATAAATTAAATCCAACATAGAAGGGATTTTTCCAAAGGTGTCTTAATATATCTTTCATTTTCCTAGCACATAAACTCCATGAGAACAGGGGTCTTTATTGGTTTTGTAAAGTAGTACATAGCAAGCAATGCCTCAAATATAGCAGGCACTCAATAAGAGCTGCTGAACGGATAAATCAATCTATAATCTTCTACTCAGTTTAAAATACAGCATTATGAAACAATTTAAATTAGGAGCAGTAGAACAGAAAGAGCACTGACTTGAAATTGTCAGGATGCATGGGTTTTGTTTGGTCCCAGCTTTGCAATCATTAGTGAGATAAACTTATGAATGTTTAGCTACACAAGTCTTTGTTTCCTATGTTATGACTAAAGGAATGAACTAGCTTAAGTCTTTAAAGTTTGCTCAATGGATTCTCGGGGATGCATGTTCTCCACAACCAGCTGAGCCAGAGTATTTCTGCTTTTAGCTATTTTCTTCATGAAGCTCCTGAGTTAAATTTTGTTCAAAGTAAGGTTCTATTAGTTATCAGAAAGCCTGAAAAACCATTCTGATAAATTGAAGATATTAAATTAGAAAAGAGACCAAGAAATTGAATATAATTACTCAAGAATATTTGATTTTATAGTTTTTGAGTGTTGGAGATTGAACCCAGAGCCTTGTGCACAATAAGTACGTATTCTACCACTGAACTTTACCCCAGCACCCTACAAAATATTTTAAGTAAAACTGTACATATACAAGATGTATAATTCTGAAGATACGCTTTTAATTTATGGAAAGCTTTGAGACTGAACATTTGGGAGTTTTGTTTTTATGGTTGTGGTGCTGCTGAATTTCAACCTCATGCATGCTAAGCTATTTATCTCCAGCCCCTGGGTTTTTAAAATAAATTAAAACTACTATATTAAGAGATAAAGAATTTAAACAATACTTTCAAATACACATACACACACATTATTTTTGTACCAGGGTTCGAACTCAGGACCTTGTGAGGCAGGTGCGGTGCCACTGTGCTAAATCCCAGGCTCTACTTAATAATATTTTTAATTCAGTTTCAACAAGCTCATTTTAAGTGGACATACCTCTTTATGTTTAGACAGGTCCAGCCCAAACTGAGCTGGTCCAGCAGTCAATACTACCCTGCCAAAAAATGGGTGGGAAACAATTTGTACAGCTCGTGGAGGTAGCTGCTGTTCTTTTTGTTGCTGACTTGACAATTCAATCATCTCCTGCATAAATCTCAATCCATCTTCAGCATCAATTGAACTAGCAGCCTATAAAAAAACAGATTAATTTTATCCTTCCTTCTGGAAACTTTCACCAACCTTTTTTATTTCCTAAACACAATGTATTACAGTCTTCTGCTCAAATTTTCTACTTTTAGTTTAGGTTTCTACTAAGCATTTATAGCCTTGTCTTCAGATTTTACTTTCAGAAATTATATATTTTTTAAAATAACTGGATTTTTATCAATTTCTCTTTCATCATTCTATAAACCAATCTTGATGTAGTTTGAGAACTGGACTTCCATCAAATGCTGAAATGCTCTTCTTCCTTGTTTTTCCCACTGGCCTTGCCTTTGAAGAAATAAACCTATCTGACCCATATCCTACCTCCTTGAAATTGAACAAACAGATTCAATTTCATCAAAAACATATTAAACATCTTTTCTATCTCAGTGCTTTCCTGAGCACTGGGGAGATAGTCCTTCAAGTCTTCTAGAGGAGAAAGACATGTACAATTAATTATGATAAAAATCTCTCAAGTAAGAAAAGTGGAATAGGACCACAGACAAGGAACAACTGATTCTGCTTGTATCTGAGAAAGATTTGGAGTAACATTTGCATTGAACTTTAGTGAAGGAAAAGTTTAAGAATGCCTACGGTAGAAAAAAAGATGGATTCTTGACACTTTACAAGAAAAACCAACAGGACTTGATTGAAGCTGGAGGATAGTTGAGAAAGAAGGTTCAAACCTATCCTAAAATTTCTAGCACTAATAACTTAGAGAATAGTGATAGGGTTTAATGATATAGACAACAAAATAAGAAAAGAAAGGCTGAGGGGAGGGGAGGAAGAGATATTCTGAGTTTGGGCAGGATGAGATAGGGATGCAGAAATGTATAACATTTAAATTGGGGTTAGAATTAATGTTAGGAATCATATTTCTAAGAAGTCGTCTGAACAAATAAGCTCATAGCTTAGCTTATAGAAATGGGAAAGACTTGAAGAGATAACAGAATGTTATCCAGATTCTTAGGTAATGCATACAGTGAACACATATGTCAAGCAAGGAGAGCTACGAAGAAATCTATAAAGCAATGAACAGAGAAGAAAAAAACAAAATAAAACAAACACTCCATTGCTGGAATGTCCTAGAAGAAAGGAAAATGTTGCAAGAAAGGGTCAGTTAACAGTCATATAGAAGTTAAATTATAGAGAATTTAAAAGTTACTTAAGGGCAATTACATCATTGGTGGCCCAAGTGCAAGATAGAGATGCCATTTCACTATTAGGAAGGGTGAGTGAAACCTAAGCAAGAGGAAGATCACTTTTTAATGAAGGATGGATGTAACAAGAATACAAATGAAACAGGCAAAGATGAGACTGTGGGAAGGTGAGATTAAGGGATACCTAAGTCCGGGTCTAGGTTGCAACTGCTTAGCAAACTATGTAGTTCTGTCAAAATCAAGGTAAATAATTTAAAGGTCTTATGTTACAAAAGCTTTTACAGTAAAAGTATTTCCCCAAAAGGCATGTTATCTTTCCTAGGCACAAATACATACAAATTGATTTCTTTGACAAAAGTAATACTTAATGAGTCAGTAGTTCTTGAGAAACTAATCTGAAACATTGAGATATAAATATTAAAATTAGCTACTAACATGTAAAATTATGCTCCAAATAAAAGTAATACTGGAAAGACAATGGACTAAGAAATAGAAATTCTAGATTTGAGTACTATCTTTGATTGTATTGACATAAGCAAATTACCCAACCTGATTTAATGAATTTATACAAGGGAGTTGAATTAAATGACTTTCCAAGATACTTCCAAATCTGAAATTCTGATTCTCTAAAATATAAAGTTTTTTTTAACAAGTCAAATGCCATTATCTTATTAAAGCTTAAGGAAACCAAAAAGGACAGAGAAAAGATGGTATCTAATTAGTAGAGCAATGTCTTACTTGGATTGCATGTTGAACCAACTGGACTCTCCCATCTTTCAGGTGAATCAAACTCACCCCCATCTTCTTCAGGATTTCTAAATGTTCAGGGTTAGTGGCCATGAAATCTCTGGCTCTTAGAGGGGGTTTAGCTCCACTCCTGAAACTCTCCTCTCTGCTAAAAGTAATTAGAAGCAAGGCTTTAAAAAAATACAAATTAGAACTAGTAAAAAATGTGAGCCAAATAAAAGTAATATTATATATTTTCTAAGTTGATAATTTTAAAACTAGTGAAACTAGAGTAACTGGAAACAGATTTTTTCCTACATATTATTTTAGTTATCGGTAAGTAGTACAGCTTTGAAATATACTTTTTAGCTACAAAAACATGTATATCATCTGTATAAGGTAGTATTAATCAAGAGTATTATAACTATCTATTTAAAAGTACAGAATAGCTTGCTTGGAGATTTGTTACTATTGATGTCTTCCTATAAAAACACAGATCTAGGCCAGGGATTTAGATCATTGGTGCCACCGCCTGCCTCATAAGCGCAAGGTCCTAAGTTTGATCCCTGGTACCAAAAATAAAATAAAATTTAAAAATAAAAATAAAAATAAAAAAAAACACAGATCTTTCTCCCAAAATGTTAAAAGCAAAGCAATACCAGTATTTGTGAATGATAATGTTCACATGAATATTTTTAACACCTTTGAAATGACCTTTCTAACATAACTATCTGGAAAAAATGAACTCCTTAAGCCAAAAATTTTTTTTATTTAACAGCTTTTACTTATTTAATAAGTAATACCTCCAAAAATAAAAGTACGGCAAAACAAAAAATTATATTTTCACAACACAAGAACTATAGATATAAGGAAAAATATTTTCTTACACATCTAGGACATGTGGAATACTTGATGAAACTCTTTTGTATAAAAATGAACTACAGAGCCGGGTATGGTAGGTATGTCTGCAGTACCAGCACTCTGGGAGGCTAAAGCAGGAAGATCACAAGTTTGAGCACAGAGTAGGCAATTTAATGACTCAACAAGACCCTGACTTCAAATAGAAATAAAAAGGGCCGGGGATGTAGTTCAGTGTAAAGGTCTTGGATTCATGCCCAGTAGTACTGCTCCACAGAAAAAAGCTATAGAAATTAAAAACTGTTATATGCTACCTACTGACTACTATTAGACAAAAGATACACAGAAATTTTCTATTATAAAAATTACTACAGAATGAGCTTTACTCTCTAACTTTACTAATACCTTTTAATCAGTGATAACTATATACACCTCAATATTTTTGGTAGAAGTGATTCTCTTTTTAACTTTTGGTCTACCTGAATATCTTTTTAAGACTGTTGTTATATTCTCCTTAAATTCTCTGTTATTTATTAAGAATTAACTTCAATTTTAACAAATATAAAATAGTACATCTCACACTCTGATGATGCCTCTGGGACAGCTCTTATCCACCACATTTTTCAAGGGTTCACGAATGCTCTGGGCATATAGCGGATCATTAGGGAAGAGAATCTGAGTATTTGGACAAGTCCAGTCAAAATTACTGTCATCCAGCTCTGTATATTCTGAGGTCTGCAATATAAAATAATTTTATGTAAATAAAAAGAATTACTTAACATTATGCTTTGTTAATAAGAGTGATTGAAAGATAAAAGAAAACAAGAAACTTGTACTTTTTCTTCTATGATACATATATTTATTGAATTCTAGTCATAGATTACTTTTTACCTATAAAACAAATACGTAGAAGTTAAAAAAAGAAAAGACATTTAATTTAAAAACTCACTGTGTTCTTCTTAGAGACTCTTTGATTTGTAGTAGAGAGCCAAAGAGGTAATAGATGAGCTTCTGTTGTAAAGATGTAATCTTCAATGTCAAAAATCATGTCTTCTTTATCAGCAAATAATAGGTAAAGATATTTAAACATTTCAGCCAAGAAGAAAGAATCCATTCTAAAATAAATATAAGAACATTAGAAATACCTAAATGTTAAGTATTGGAAAACCAGAGTCAAGTTCAATAACCTCATCTATATCAATTCGATGTCCAAAACACTAAAGAATGCATCAGTCACCCAGTGTCAGAATAACCTTGACTCCAACCACACTGCAAGGTAATAAAGATCAGATAAGCTGCATATGATCACATATACTCTCAATCTTGCCAACAATGGAGACAAGATTTTTGTGTAGGCCTTCCAAAGAGGGAAAGTTCTCTATTTCTGCTACAGAGAAATAGCTCATGAATTTTAGGAGTGAAATAAATGGCAGAATTTTCAACTAATATTAATAGAACTAGATAAAGTCATACAACTTTGATGATGATCATTATGTAGTCATTTAAAGTAAAGGAAATCACTTTTAAAATGTTATGTGAGGTCAGGAATTTAGCTCAGTGGTACCGCCACCTGCTTTGCAAGCATAAGGTCCTGAGTTCAATCCCCAGTACCACCACCAAAAAAAAAAAAAAAAAAAAAAAAAAAA
>NW_022900923.1:27046873-27096068 GCF_012274545.1 Fukomys damarensis
AAAAAAAAAAAAAAAAAGAAGAAGAAAATGTTATGTGAAGTACAACACAAAGTCATGCATACTATAAAACTTTGTAAATATGTGTACTCTTGTCAATTAAATTTACTACCTCCCAATGTATCTGTCTTAGTTACTTTTCTTTGTTGAAACAAAATACCCAACACCCAAAGTTAAAGGAGGAAAGGTTTATTTGGTTCACAGTTTTTAGACATTTCAATTCATAGTTGGCTGGTTACGAGGCCAGCAGAGGCATCAGTGAAGAAAAACAGTTCATGGCAGGCAGAAGGCAGAAAGGCAGAAAGCAGTAAGAAGCAAGCCATAAGCTACCACCACACCAACCCTTTTTCTATCTCTTATATTTAATCCAGGCTACCCACCCTTAGGGTTGGTAGCACTCATACCCATGTTGGGCCTTCCTATTATTCACATCCAAAACTGTGCCAGACCAATCAGTGGACTAACAATAATCACACACCTTTGATCCTAGCATCATACACTCTATATCCAGCCAATGAAAAGCCCCAATTATGGCCACATGCGGCTTTGGGGGACATCCAGACACAAGCCATAACATTTTGCCATTAGCCCCTCAAAGACTCATGCACACCCCTTTATGTAAAAGTCATTTAATTCATCTCCAAGAGTTGATAAAGTCCTAACAGTTTCAGCACTGCTGAAAAGTCCCAAGTCTAATGTCTCCTCTGAGATTTAAGGCACACTCTTAGCTGCAAGTCCCTGGACAAATGAAAAAAAAGTGAAACATTTCCAACATACAATGGCACTAAATAGACAAATCCATTCCAAAAGGTACAAAGAGGGGGATAGAAAGGAATGGGAACAAAGCAAGACCAAAATCCAGCAGGGCAAACATTAAGTACCATAGTTCCATATCCAGCATCCCCAGCAATCTGTGGCAAGCTGTGAACTCCAAAGGGGGTGGGAGGCTCCACCCCTATGGCACTTCTGGTGGTTGTAACTTTCATGGTTTCTCTCTTTGGCCAGTTCTGTTCACTCCTTGCAGCTTTCCTCAGATGAATGCTTATGGTTTCTCCAACATTCTGGTCTTCATGGCACCTTCAGCTTTAAACTCACAGCTTCACAAACTGCCCTTTCAGAAGAACACTGCCTGGCCTGCAAGTCCTTCCTCTGAAGTCTGGTTGGAAGTCTTTCTGACACCACAACTCTTGTATTCTACATGCACCTAAAACAAGCACCATGTGGATGATGCCAAAGTCTGCAACCAGCAGAAGCAGTATACGGCCTCCTCTCTTGGCTATAGGGGCCAATTGCCTGGATTGCTGAGTGCTCTGAACCCAATTCCAAGGAATAAGTTATCTAGACTGCCACCATTCTCAAACATGATGCTCTGGGGATCTCTTCTCAAAGCAAATTCTTTTACCTTTGCAATCTTGAGGCTGCAAAGACTGAAGTCATGCTGTTTCTTGTAATGTCCTCAGGCCATCTTTACCATTGTGTTATTCCTTTTCAGTAACCAAGTTCTCTGCTCAATCTTTGTAGTCCATAGCTTTACTGAAGCTTTCTTTCTGGCCAAACTCACAACATTTTAAATCATTCTATGTATGGACTCTTTGTTCTTAGCTCTCAACATAGATTTGGCTAAAAGTCCCGAACAGTAGCCATGCCACAGTCTCAACATTAGACTGCTTTGAAATTTATTCTGCAAGATTAGTCTGCTACCCTTAATCTCAGCCTCTGGAAAAGTCTCTGGACATGAGCAAAACGCAGACAAACTTTCTGCCAAGGTATAACACATATTGTCTGGAGTCCAACAGCTAATGGAGTCCTTCTTTCTAGCAGAAACCTCCTGAACCTAGTCTTTACTGGCAGCATTTCTATCAGCATTCTGGTCTTTTCAGCTCTGACCAAAAACTCCCATCAAATACAGCATAAAACATTCTAGGGCTGCTTCTTTAGCCAGCTTCTCTAAACCTTTCCATATTCTTCCCATAAGCCAATTCCAAAGGCACATGAACCCCATGGTCAGGTACAGACACAGCAACAACCCCACTTCTCTGGTACCAAATTCTGTCTTAGTTACTCTGCTCATTGCTGAGATAAAATATCTGACATCCAAAGTTAAAGGAGGAAAGGTTAACTGGCTCACAGTTTGTAGATTTCAGTTTGCACTGAAAAACAGCTGCTCAATAACAACAACAAATAGCTGCTCAAAGTATGATGGAGAACATCCACTTGTCAGCAGGCTATAGTCAAGTATCTGAGACTACTTGGGATCAATCACAAGCTCCCTGTGAGCTGAATTTAATAAAGCTGATAACCCTAAAGCACATCTAGTAACACAGTAAAATGAAGACTGGTAGCTCTCAAACATTTGTTGCGTCATCTGAAAGGTAAAGCACCACCATAAGGAACAGTGAGTTGATGGAGCAGTAGCCCTTAATTGGATAGAAGGTATAACAAATCTATTAGTCACTCAAAAAATTAGCAATCTCTTGCCTGAACAGAGAGCTATTATGTGGGATACATCGTAAATACTGTTAGTTTTGAAGATGATTTTAAAAAATTTTTAGTTTTGTGGTGTTGGGATCAAATCCAGGCCCTCACCCATGCTGGGAAAACACTGTACCACTGAGTTACATCTCTAATCCATGGACATGATAGTTCTATATACTGGGATACAATCAGAAGGGCAAAGCAGAGGTAAGAGGTTCCAGAAACAAAATCATTAAAGGAATATTTGGTGAATGGAAAAAAAAAGAATTCTAAAATCTAGAACTGTCTGAACAGAGTACCTTCCTTCATAATTCCTCAACTTATTATCCCTCCTCTACTAAAACACATTACTGGGCCAGGGATTTAGCACAGTGGTTCTGCTGCCTGCCTCAAAAATGCAAGGACCCAAGTTCGATCCCCCCCCAAAAAAAACCCACATTATCATATGTTAATAATTATTTCTTTACACACCTATCTTACTCACTAATTACAAGCCATAAGAGGGCAACAGCTATCTCTAATTTCCACCCTCGTACATAAGTCCAGTATCTGACATATAAAAAGTACTTAGTTGTCCTTTGAATGAATAGTCAATGTAACATAGTTGTCAAAAACCAAAGTGTTTGATTAAAATTCTGACCTTAGCCTTATTGTGTGATCTTCAGCAAGTTCCCTAATTTCTCTTTTCCTTGTTTTCTTCATCTTTGGCATGAAGATTATAACAGAATTACATTTCAGAGGGCTGTTGTAAAGGACCAATGAATTAAACATACAAGCTTAGCTGGGCGTGGTCATGCACACCTGTAGTCCCAGCACTCAGGAGGCTGAGGCAGGACTGCTGGGAGGTCGAGACCAGCCTAGGCTACATAGTAAGTTCCAAGGCAGTCTCAACTACATAGTGAGACCCTGTCTCAAAAAACAACAAGAACAAAAACCAAAACATAAGAGTATCCAAGGTATAGGAAATAGTCAATGTTATAGACAATACACAGGATATCTGCTTTCATTTCTTGTTGTTATCTGTATACCTGTTTCTAGAAACCTCCCATGTCTCATCTATGGTCAGGAAAAGGGGTTCCAAGCCTAATGAGCCCTCACACAAATACTCTAAGGAAATACTAAGGACAACCTCGTGTTTCTCATGTCTTTAGTTTCTCTGCCTGAAACTTCTTTCATCCATTCACTTTTGCTCTTTCATCAGGACTAAGGACTTCTAGGAATCTTTCAGTGATCATCACATGCCAACTTGCATTTCACGTCTTTCTTACATTTCAAAGTACTTATATAACATTTTAAAAGTCTGTTTATTTGCCCATCCTCAGTGATTCAAGGACACAAAGGACATGTCTTTCTACCTGTAATCCACAAAAACTAGTATGCTAGCACAAAAGGGGACCTCAGTAAATATTATGGAATGGAGATTTGCTAAAGAAACAAACAAATGGCTTCAGCATTCATTTTGAGACGTGATAACCTGGTAAGTGATCTTGGAGTAACTGGGACATTGGTGCCTATCACACTGACCATAGCATGCTTGAGTACTTTGTGCTGTCCCTACCTGCCTAGTATAGGAACTACCTACCACTGGCCTTACCTACCTCTCCATACAGGAGAGGAATAAGAGTACACATATTATTGTAGTGAATTTTGAGGAATTTTTGATAAATATGAATTATAATCCAGACCTTTCAACATAATCTTGATAATTTCTAATATTTTAATGGGGGGAGGAACAGTATTTCTAATACTCTTATACCAAGCTTATATTTAATAATCATTCATTTGTCATTAAAAATAATATCAGCACCTACGACAGGCCAGGCACTATAGTATAAACTTTTCAAACAATTTAAAATGAATTTATTCAAAAGAGTTGAAGAAAAATAAACACAATAAACTAAGGTTTTACATCTTCAAATACCCTTTGTAAAACCATTAAAATTTATTTGCATCCTCACAAGCTGTTGTATGCTGTGCTGGTTCAGAGTAACCTGAGGAAAGGGGATGTGAGTAATTGTTTTACCTGTCCTCATGACTTCCAGTACGAACATCCTTCATGGCAGCAAATCCACAAGGCACTCTAGCGTACTTATTTAAATTTTCAATAAGTGTTTTCCCTACTTCTAGGTAGTAAGGATCTCCTGTAGCCTATTAAAAGAGAACATATATATACTTATATAGGTTATATATTACCATACATCTATTCATTTATTAAATATCTATTGAGTAGTACTAGGTGCTAGGCACTGTGTCAGGCACTAGAATACATGTTATATAGAACCTACCTGCATCTGAAAATAAGCCCTGAATCTGCTTCACAGAATTTCCTAAACAAGCAACTGAAAATTTGTTTAACTGTAAACTTTAGCAATTAGATTAGATTTCTAATACCCCAAAAAGGTTGCCTGATTAAAGGCAAGAGACATGCTTTAGAAAACAGCTCAAAGGTGAAAATGTCTCTTTAAAATGTGTTTACATGAATATTTTTGACAGGCATAAAATATATGTCAAGTCTTATATCTTTCAATAGCTCTACGGGCCAGATTATAAACTGTGATACATCCAACCATGATAACATTCAATATTATAGAGGAGTAAGAGATCCAAGAGAGAATGAGGGCTAAAAAATAAACAGAGATAAAGTATCTTACTTTATATAAGAAGTAGGTACTTTCAGCAAATTCTGGCCTTAAAGGATGCTGAGCCCAATGCACTCTGAAATCTGTAGTAAATGCCTATAACAAAAGTCATAAAAATGGTATAAAATGTGATT
Organism: Fukomys damarensis; assembly: GCF_012274545.1. Taxonomy (NCBI): domain Eukaryota; kingdom Metazoa; phylum Chordata; class Mammalia; order Rodentia; family Bathyergidae; genus Fukomys; species Fukomys damarensis. The sequence goes on from NW_022900923.1 coordinate 27,052,119, forward strand.
AAAAAGTAAAAACTAATTCTAGAATACATAAAAGTATATATTAAATTATACAGGGTAAAAGTTTAAAATATCAATCTTGATACATTTTCATCTATAAAACATCAATTTTCATTGCTAAAATCACAAAGCAGTTTTGCAAGGCTATTTTTTTTTACCAATTCAATGCATTACTTTTAAATAAATATTTGAGTGAATGGGGAAATCAAGAAAAGTCAGTAATGAGGTAATAAAATTTAGTAATGTCAAAACATGGATCTTGACAGTCTGACAGTCTACATAATTGTATGTTTTCCTTCTATTTACCTTTCCTCTTAATTACATAATCTACTCTCTTAGCTATTTTTAAGTACTGTATATATTTATATATTTATATCAGTATTATTTTAGCATATGTTTTCTTTTATAACAACTTCAAGTCCTTTGTGGAATGAGACGAGATAATTACTTAAAATAAATTATTGAAATTTGTTCAAGAACAGAGTCAACTGGTTTAAAAAAAAAAGAAAATCATTTATTTATGATAGACGTGTTTAGGTGAAATCTCATTTTATTCTGCATGGACATGAACTTTCTCAGTGTAATATCCTAGTTACCTGAAGGCTAATAAAATTATGCTTTCTGAAACAAACACTTAGGAAGCATTCTACATTGGTGGAATGCTTAGATATCTCAGAGAGGGTAGTCAATAATCAAGGCTGGAACAAGGCCATACATACATCTAGAAATTTGTAATGGTACATTTCTAGAAAGCCAAAGTATGCTATTAAAATCTTGTCATGACAGTCTAGAAAATATATTACTAATATAATTTTTTTTTAAAAAAAGGAAGATAAATTCTCAGTCAGCATTCTCTAAATTTCCAGGAAGCACGTGTGACCATCCAACGTACATTTAATGTATGCAGTTTTCACAGACTTCTGAAAATAAAAGGTAACACAATCTCTCTAGCTAGTGGGTATACATAGAAGGGTGAGGATGTGTAAAAGCTAGAATGATTAGGGCTGGGATTGTAACTCAGTAGTAGAAAGCTTGGTGAGACCTTGGGTTTAATCTCCAGTATCCCAGAAATAAAGAAATAAAGAAATAAAGGGGTGAGGGATTGCAGTGTCATGGGTTAGAAAGGTTTGAGAGACATTAACTAGAGGTTGGTTTAAAATAACATTAATATGCATTATTTTAATTACACTTCTCTTAACACATGAAGAAAAGCAAAAACATGTATAATTCTGTATAAACCAAAAATAACTAAATAACCACAAAAAATAAAGAACATGACATTTTCTATCTTTAAATTAGCAATTTATGCTATATATGTAAATGAGAATTTAAAAGATTAATTGCTTACCTCTGGTAGAAAATTGTGTTTTTTAATCACCTGGTATAACATTTCGTGAGTTTCAATAGCAGGTCTAATATCCCCCTTTAAAACCTGAGGTCAATGACAAAAACAAAATAATCTAATAAAATATGAGTTAATGTTATCTATAGCATTATATATACAGAAATTTTCATATTAATACAACTTTGGAATGTGACTATATTTTTCATTCAATTTTAGAGATCAGAAATGTACTTAATTAAAATAATTTTATTTTAATATTAAGAAGACAGAGTTCTTTATACCTGTAAACCTGGAAAAAAGGCAAGCAAAGCATCCATCCAAGTCCGAGCATTCAGCATTGGTTTGTGGATATGCACATCAAGTAGAAGAGGTGGCTGGCTAATGTACCTCATTATGGCATCATAGTGCTAAAAGATCACAACAATGTGTTCACGAAAGTAGATGAAGGAAGATGTACTACTCTAAACACATTAAATAGGACAGTGAAGAAATTAAGCTTGAATTTAATATATTTACAAATAAAGTTACTATTTGTCAATTAACTATAAATATTTATTTTAGATGGAAATTTTTCTAAAGCATATATATTCACATATCCTTGAAGTAAAATGTAGAACATTAAAGACTACATTTAATATCGGATGCTCTGAACATCCCTATCTCCTATGAGACTGGCCCATGGTCAGTAAAGCTTTGTATCCCAATCATGTTTTTAGGCCTTCTTGGAATACAGATAACAGAATTCTACATTAAACAATTAGTTTCCTCCTGGGTATAGGAAATTAGATCTCTTCTCATTACAAAATATTCTGGTGCTCACCACTACTGAAACTAATGCATCTAATCACTATTATCGCTCTTATGGTCTGCTATTTCTGCCTTTTATGCTTTTAGAAACTTTTTCTTTCTTTCATCTTCTAAATATTTCTCACCTTTGAACACAGGGAGAATTGTGCTTCAAATTCAACAAAAATAGTTATCTGTCCTAATTTGTCTCAAGAAAACCCTATTATAATCTAATAAGTATGTGATAGTATTTAATTGATATATTAAACTTTTAATAGGCTTTTGTTCATGTGCTACTTAATCACTATTACTATGTACCTGCCACATACTGAGGTGTTGTTCTAATCATTTCACTAAGCTCATTTAATTTGTCCAAAAACCTTATAAATATATTAGTACTCTCATTTCATAAAGGAGAAATACAGGCAAATAGGATTAGTTACTTGCTAACTGTAACGTTTTTTCAATAACTATCCTTCTTGTATTCAAAAGAACAAAAAAAACTCAAATCTACATATTTTATTTCTAATGGAAGTTCCACAAATTTCTGATAAAAAATGAAAACCTAACTACTCTATAAACGAATGTTTTGGAAGTGAGTGTAGCCCCCTCCCTGTCCAACATCATCAGGGAATACTGACAAAATACTAAGGCACATTTAAAAACCAATTATTTTAAGACTGTCATTCAGGTAATTGAATTTCTATCAAAGTCTGAACTTAAAATGAAATTGGCTATAAAATTAACATGAGATTTTTATAAACTTACTGTATTAAATCTTTCCAGAAAACTGTCATCTCCAAGCAAGACATAAGCTTTTAACAGATACTCATAATATGAATCAATCCCTGCTCCAACTCCACTATCTGTAGAAAATATAAATATGATCCTTCATTAAGTCTTAAAAATTCTTAATAGAAAATAAAGGCATTAGTACATCAAGAATGAAGAACTAGTCTAAACATGAAACTAAAGTAAAAATTACACACTGACAAAAATATTAACTTTACAATATGAATAATAATTCACTTGCTGATTTTTTTTTTCTTTTTTAAATTGACTCTGCAGCCCGGACATTTAGCTCAGTGATACCATGCCTGACTCACAAGCATGATGTCCTGAGTTCAATCCCTAGTACCAAAAAAAAAAAAAAAAACTTGACTTTGCAAAATGGCTACAAAGATCTTACTTAAAAGCAAGAGAGGGCTGAGGATTTAGCTCAGTGGTTCTGCCGCCTGCCTCTTAAGTACAAGGCCCCGAGTTTAATTCCTGGTACAAAGCAAGACCTAACAAAACAGCCCAGTTAGCCCAGTGCACCAAACATTATATAAAGTGAAAAGAAAGAACTATAGAAGGATCCTGCTAGAAATTTCATCTACTTTTCTTATTCTTAATAGATCAAGAAGTAGACAGAAAAGTGGAACGTAGATATTATTAATACCTGATTAAAGTGACACATACAATCCTATATCCAACAATTAAAAAAAAAATACTTTTTTCTTAAGCACATGTGGAATATTAACAAAAAACTGATGATGGCCTAGGCCGTAAAGAACATTTAATTTCAAGGATAGGTTTCATACAGGATACTAAGTATGTCATATGTAACATACAGATTTTTAAAATTATAAATACTACTTAAAATTTTAATGTCTTGCGAGGACCCGAGTTCGATCCCTGGTACAAAAAAAAAAAAAAAAAAAAAAATTAATGTCCTTCCAAGTTTGTAAAGTAAAAAACACTGCTAAAAACTCAAAAAAAGAAGAAATTTGTGGAAACAGTTTTATCTTACATTACAAATACAAATCCAATCTAGATGGTTCAAGAACTTCAATAATAAACTTTGAAACTGTTAATATCAAAATGAATCCTTATTTCAGAGCTCTGATTAAGAAAACATTTTTAGGGGCCAGGGCTGTAGCTCAGTGGCACCATGCCTGCCACACAAGCACAAGATCCTGAGTTTGATTTCTAGTACCACAAAAAAAAAAAAAAAAAAAGGATTTTTAAATAAGACACACAGTTTTGATCATAAAAGACCAATATTTTTATATTAAAAATTAACTTAAAGGAATGTAAAGTGAAATACAAGTTGTAAATTGGAAGATCTGCAATATAACAGAGAATTAATATTAAGAATACATAGGGGAATAAACGGGTGGGGATGTGGCTCAGAGCACAGTGAGGCACTGAGTTCAATTCCTGGTACCAAAAAAGAAAAAAAATATATATACAAAGAATTCTTACAAATTTTTAAAAACACATATGGCAAATAAATATGAAGAAGTGTTCTATATCATTAGTGATCAAACTAATGCAAATCAAACCATGATAGGATATAACTTGCACACCTATATAGGCAAAAACTAAAAAACATAAAAGTCTAAAACTTCAGTGTTAAAGAGGATGTCAATCTATAGATCATTTATATATTGCTAAAGTATACAGAGGTTAAATAACTTTAGAAAATAATCTGTCCTTATCTTCCAAAGCCAAACATTAACTTATTCTATGACCTAAAAACTTCACTCATAGGTATATAGTCAAGAGAAATTCATATAAATGTACAAGAGGAGCAACTACAAAAACATTCACACTACTCTTCACAATAAAATCCCATGAGCAACCTTAAATCCCTATAAAAACCATAGTTTATTAGACTAGTAAAATGACACACAGCAGAACAGTCAAAAAACAATCACAACTTCTTGTAATAATATGCACAATTCTTAGCAATAAAATATTGAGAGAAAAGTCTCAAAAGGGCACATATAATGTGATATCCTTTAATAAAATTTAAAATAAAACAATATACTTTTTAGGACTACCTATAAAAGTAATACAGATTAAAGGGAAAGCAAGAGAATGGTCAACATATCGATGGTTACTGCAGTTGGGAAGAGGCAGAGGTTTGGAATTACAAAGGTGGGCGGAATCAAGGACCATACATAGAACTAGTGTGCTGTCAAGTGACAATGAATGGTTCATTGGTGGGTGCTTTTATGACTACAGCTGAAAAAAATGGGCCATGCATAGAATAATGATAACACTGTCATAAGTCAATGAGTATAGTTAATTAAAATTATGACTAATTATCTTATACCTGAGGTCCATACTAGGCTTTAAAAAATGGGGAAAAATGCAGGATTCCGAAGACAACATTCAGATCTCTTTCAGAAACCTCTTAGATAAATCTTACAAAATATTTTATAATATTAAATAGAAACAGTAACTTTAATATGTTCAATTTAATAGTTAAATAATTTTTACTTATATACAGACAATTACTTTTTATTATATATAAATAACATAATGCTTTTGAATTGTTTTGTTTTGCTTTGTTTTTGTTTTTTTTTTGTTTAGGGTCTCACTATGTAGTTGAGACTGACCTGGAACTCACTATGTAGCCCAGGCTGGTCTCGAACTCACAGTGATCCTCCTGCCTCAGCCTCCTGAGTTCTGGGATTACAGACATGCACCACCATGCCCAGCAAGATAAGCCTTTTGGAAAACAGAAAAATGTATAAGAAAGATAATCTTATTAGGAATATTTTAGATATTTTCATTCTTCAATGCTTGTTTTAAAAGAGCATTTTATAAACATAAAAGCATATTTATACAATTCCATGTCCTATTTGTTCATGTAACATTGTTGTATGTTTTTCTCTAATTCATTAAATTACTTAATATTCCAGTATTGAGTAAAGCAATTTTCTTAGCTATTAGTTTATTGATGGTCATTAACATTGTTTCCCAGTTTTCCTATACTGCAATTATGTGATGAACATCTTTGGGTACAAAAATTGTTTTTATTATTTCCTTAGGCTAAGGTTCCCAGAAGTAAAATCACTAATCATAGAGACCAACATCACAGTGAGCACTTACTTTACAGTAAGTATAAAATATGCCAGCCAGTGTTCTAAGTGTTTTGTTAACTCACAATCCTCATAATAATTGTATTTTACAGATGTGGATAGAAAGGCAACAGAAGTTAAATAACTTGTCCCAGCTCACACAGCTTGAATTCTAACAATATGGCTCCAGAATCTATGCTCTTATCTACTAATAAAATAATCTATTTCGGGGGGGACATAAAAATTGCTAATAACATCATTAAATATATCCACTAAAATACATCTTAATGTGTAATTCTGAGGTACTCTGATTCTCCAGTCTCAAAGAAATTAATTCTAGTGTTTCATATATACCCTATACTAATAATTCTATAACCAATAAGGTATCAAATAGGATACTATCTCAAAGATTTTTTTTTTTTTTTGGTACCAGGGATCAAACTTGGGACCTTGCACTTGCAAGGCAGGTGGCAGAACCCCTGAGCTAAATCCCTGTCCCACGAAAAATTATTTTAACAAATAAAAATTCTTTATTTGTCAACCATTCTGGGGATATGACAAGTTGATTTTTAAATTCCAATTTACATACCTTTCCGTACCCAGTCTCCAGTATGAATATTGATCGTCACACCCACTAAATTACTACTTCGCTGCCTTTTTTCCCAGAGAAAATCAAGAGCTTTTCTTGCATATTCCTATGATTAAAAAGAAAACACAGTGATATATGCGCACCCATGTCTATAGCAGCATAGTCTATAACAGCTAAATCTTGGAAACAACCCAAATGCCCATCACATCAACTGATGACTGGATAAAGATGCGGTTTTTAAAAAATATAAAATGGAATACTACTCAGCCATAAAGAATGATAAACTGGAGACATTTATAGCTAAATGGATACACATTGTGGCCATACTCTTAAGTGAAATAAACAGAACACACATGTAAATACTGAATTGTCTCTCTGGTGTGAGAAACTGAAAGTGTAAATGAGGACCAAATGTTTAATAAATAATGTGAAACAGGAAGAAAAGGTTCATAGGGGAAGGGGAAGTAGAGAAGGAAAGGAAAGAAGGGAAAGAAAAAAATATGAGAAAAGAAGGAAAAAATGGAAACAAAGCTTTTGTAAATAGGGAGCTGTGAAGGGGTGGAAGGGAAGGAAAGGAAATGGGAAAAAACAAAAACTAAGATATATCATGTACAGATACAAATTTCCAATGATGAATGTGATCATAATGTATACCTAAAATGTACCAATAAAGTTAATTTAAAAAAGAAAAACATACTTGAAGAAGCATATGTCTTGATAGGAAATAAAAAGAAAACAAAGGCCCATAGGATATTTTAAGAATTAAGTAAAATTCCTGAGATAATCATTCATAATATAAATTTCCTTAAAGTCATATCTTGATTCTTTTCAGCCAGTCTAGTAACAAGGACGGAGAAAATGCTATGTAATTAGCAGCGATCTCACTTAGGAGACCAACCATGTTCATCAACTCCTGAGGTTCATTCAGTTGCACATTCTTACACATATATTATGAAATTATATTAGCCACTGGCATAATTAAATGCATTTGTTAAAGTAATTTTCATAACTTAAATGCAAAGTAAAATTCTCCTTAAATACTTTTATTTAGAAAACTTTCACAGTTCAGATTCTAATATGCAACTTTGTTACTGGAAAGTTAGTATATCAACTAGGCTAATGAATATTTTGTAATAAACTCAAAATCTTATGGTAATTTTTCATTTATTGTTATCCATTGGACACTAAATGAAAATGATTTATAAACAAATTCTTGGTTTTAGATAAAAATGCTGCAAAATGTAAAAGCAAAGAGCATGTATAAGGTAAGTTACTCAATTAAATTTAGAACATGAACCTATTTAGCATTGCAGAAGTACTACTATAAAACAAAAAAAATCATTAAACTTTGTTACTTTGTAGATTTAAAAATAGAAGTATAAAATAGTTTTAATTGTTCACTCAACCTACTTGTGCTGATTATTTTTTTAAACAAAGCAGATTACAACTTTAACTACATGATAGAATTTCAGAGCCAGAAATCTTGGTACAGGCCATACTACCCTGTTCTTATTTACAGTTAAAAACTGTGCCCAGTGAAATTAAAGACTTAACCAACACTTACAACTGAATTATAAGATAAGCAATACAAAAAATCAGATCTCTTTATATATTAGACTAAGCTTCAGCAAACTTTCTTACTAAGGCCAGATAGTAAATATTTTAAGGATCAGTCATATTGTCTTTGGTCACAACGTCTCAATTCTGTCACTATAACACAAAGTAACCATTGAGAAAAATAAATAACTCAGCATAGCTGTGTTACAATAAAACTTTCTTTTTGAACAAAAATAGGCAGTGGCTAGATTTGGCTCACAGACTATAGTTTTCCAACTTTCTATTAGATAAATGCTCTGTCAACTATATCAGTTTGCTTCTCTGAAAATAAATTACTACAATTTCAAACAGTTTAAATAATGATTTTCAACAGATTTGCTCATAAACACAAAATAGCTAGTGAAAAAACATGAGTTTTGGATTCAGAGAGACATGGATTATTTTAGTTTTTTTCAGTACTAGGGATGGACCCCAATGCTATGCTATCATACTTTCTACTACTGAGCTATATCCTCAACCATCCCCCACCCATTTTTTTGTTTTGTTTTGTTTTGGTTTCTGAGACAGGGTTTCACTTGGTACTTCAGGCTGGCCTTCAACTCACTAGGTAGCCCAGGCTAGTCTTGAACTTGAAGCAATCTTTCTGCCTCAGCCACCAAAGCAGAGATTCCAGGCATGTGCCACCACACCTGGCCCCAATTGTTTTTATTTTGAGACAGAGTCTCACTAAAATGCCTGAGGTTGGCCTTGAACTTGTGATCCACCTGCCTCAGTCTCCAAGTAGCTGGGATTATAGGTGTATGCCTCTGTGCCCAGCTCTCTTCTCCTCTTGAGTCTGATTTTCTTCATCTGTAAATGGATCATTATCTTAGGGAATTTATAGCTCACACTTAAAAGCATGCAATATATCTATACTCTTTAGTGAAAAGTTAAGATTTGTCAACTAGGTATAGAATAAAAATTTTAGTTTAAAAGATAAATGAATCAAGCACAAATCTGTCCTTCAAACATTTGAACATACAGCTAAAAAAAACTATACAAAAATTATTCTACTTTTATTTACATTCACATCCAATGTCTGAAATGTGGATACATATATATATATATCCCTATTTCTATTCTATATATATTGTTGAAATTTTAAAAATTCACTCATTCCATATTTGAAAGAAGCTATTTATATAATTAATGCACTCCAATAACATGCTTAAATAGTTTTTTTCTAAATGTGAGAAATACCTAGAGCAGAAAAACTATGTGGGGGATACTAAGGCTTTTGAAAAATGAAGGACATCTCAATTTAAGTAAAAAAAAAATTTATAGATCAGATTTTCAATCAAGATTTAAATGCAAAAATTTCACTATGTTTTAGATTAGTGAAGGTTTCAGGAATTCAATCAATTATTTGGAAGTCTAATAAATGAAACAGAGATGTAGTACTTCATATTAGACAATGATGCTATCAAGGAGCTACCAAATTTATATGATATACATAATGTTCTAAGAATGAACTAAAATTTTACTTCATAGTTTGTGAACAAATACAAAGTTGTATTAACACGGCTGCCTCACAATGACTTGTGTTTCAGACAATCAAAAACTATATAATGGAATTTGGACAAAAAGTTCATTATAAAACAGTAATCCTCCAATTGATCATCCTAATGCCTAACCAAAGGAAAAAACATATAAAGTTAGGTATGCCCAATACCCAGCAGACCAAAGACCATGAAAAGCAAACCTCAAATATCGTTGCTCCAGTGAATCGACTTAAAGCAGCAAACTCAAGGATCAAGGTACCTGCACAAGCTGTACAGGTATCTGTCTCAGTCCCTGTCCGAGCCTCTGGTTTTCTGATGCCAAACTTTAAATTAATCTAAATACAACCAAAAGATTATCATTAGTAACTATCAAGAGATAACATATTTCTGATAAAATTACTTATCAAGGGTGTAAGTCATGAAAATAATTATTGAACACTGAAGCTCAATCTGATGATCTTCGTGACTTTCCAATTAACATCTATGGAAATATATTGTAGGCACGTAACATTAACAGTAAATAAATTTTTATTTAGTTCATTCCTCAATGATATCAAAATGCAACATCATTATAACAATTACATAGAAAAACACCTTCCATAACAGTTTTGTTCTACAGACAGTTTGATCTAGTTAGTTCAACAATAGAAGAGTATGGGGCCAAGGATTTAGCTCAGTGGTTCCACCGCCTGCCTCACAAGCACAAGGACTCAAGTTTGATCTCCCGTACAAAAATAAAACAAAAAAAGAATAGAAGAGTAGACCAGCTTTAAAAGAAATTAGGTTTAGTTGAGAGTTCTTTATAGAGAAAAAACTGATTATAATGGTAAGCATTAGAAGAGATTAAATTTTTTGTTAAAGATTTTAGAAGTTGAAATACTAGAAAAAACTGGCTTGCTGACAGGCTAACAAAAGAAGAACACTTTTTACCAAGAGGTACTTCTTTTGTAATTTGAGGATAAACAAAGAATACTACAGTATTAATCTGGATTAACTAGAACCAACTTGATCAGCAACTGATAAAAACTGGAATATTTTCAGCACCAAATCCCAAAAAGGAGGCATATGTCAAGGATTTAATAGCCTTTAAAAAATATATCAAAAGTAAAACAGCATGTATCTTTTCAGGCCAGTTGTTCAGATTCATAAAAAGCTCAAATAAATTGATACTTCAGTATGTGCAAAAGTCCATTACTCCATATGCTTCTTGCCTTAACAGTGTCTAATCAACATATTCTAGGGATTTCTAAAACAAACTCCACTCAAGAACAAAACAAAAGTGAAATGTAGGTGAGACATGAGGAGATGATCACTGTATGCTGTCTTCAGCACTACCATTTATCTCTTTTCCAAGAATGTCACTTAAAATATTTTTACATGCTGTTAGCCTGGCAGTACCATTCCATCAGATTTATGATTATCCTTACTATTTGTATTTAAGGACATTAACTGCTTATAGGTATTCTTCATGATGAAAAGGAATGGAAAGTATGACCTATTATCTTATGTCTACATCCTATCTACAGATCTAAAACTGAAAATTTGTATTGAGAATAAACATAAAGTGAAGTAACCCTCAATAATCAAGTAAAAATTTATTACACTAAGGTAAAGTATAAAAATTTTATACATATTTGTAGTAAGAACCACAAGTAAGAAATATTGTCTGGTTAGTTCTATTAATTACTACAATCAATTGATGGATATTACTTACCTGCTGTGTGATAGATACTATGGTAAGATACAAAGAAATAGATCTTTGCCTTAAAGGACCTTAACAGACAGAGCAAATAAGAGATATACATATATAGAGGAGATAGCTAATAATTATGTGTCATAAGTAAAGAGTCAAACAAAAGGACTACTCAAAAAATATCCAAATTCAGAAGAAGCAATATCACTAGATTGTAGTGTGAGCTAAGCATGGTAAAATTCAAGTAGTCATGAGAAGGCAATAACAAAACAAAAAGAATAAACATTTATATTTCACTTTTAGTGTCTTTCCCAAAAGAAAAAAATACTTTAATCAAAGTTAGTATATTAAAAATATTTCATGTTACCACTTTTTGTATAGTTTACGTATTCAATTACAGCCCTTACTATCCTAAGATGACTGCTACAAAATTATGTAAAAGGCTATTTCTTAAAACATCTAACTACATCAGATCATTTAAATCTTGCAACCTTTTAAATGCAAACCCAAAGATAATTTAATTTCTTCTTTCCTTATGTATATCCTTTTATTTTTGTCTTGCGTAGCTACTTTAAAAGTTCATATACAAGGCTGGAGACTTAGCTCAGTGGTGCCACTGCCTGCCTCCACTGCACAAGAACCAAAGTTCGATCCCTGGTACCAAAAAAAAAGTTCAAGTATAGAACTTCATTGAATAGGAGTGGTAAAAATAGACCCCCTTGTCTCATTCTTGATTTTAGAGGAAATGTTGTCAGTTTTTCCCATTCAGTATGATTCTGGCTATGGATCTGTCATATATAGTACTTACTATGTAGATGTATAATGCTTTTGTACCTAGTGTCTTTAGGGCTTTTATCATGAATGGATGTTGAATTTTATCAAAAGCTTTTCTGCATCAACTAATCATGTGATTTTTATCTTGATTCTATTTATGTGGTATATTATGTTTATTGATTTGTATATGTTGAACCATACTGGAATGAAACCAATGTTATCATGGTTTATGATCTTTTTAATGTGTTGTTGAATACAGTTTGCAAGTGTTTTGCATGGATTTTGCACCCACACTCATCAAGGATACTGGTCTATAATATTCTTTTTTTTGTTGTGTCCTTATCTGCTTTTGGTATCAGGGTGATACTGGACTCAGAGTGAATTTGGAAAGCATTCCTCCCCTTTTTATTCATGCAATAGTGTTAGTTCTTCTTTAGAAGTCTGGTAAAATTCAGCAATAAACCCATCTAGTCCTGTTACTTGGTTTTTGGGTTTTTTTTTTTTTTGTTTTTTTTTTATCTTTTTATTACTGCTTCAATTTCATAGCTTCTTATTGATCTGTTGAGGATTTTTATATCCTGTTGGTTTATATGTGTCTAGAAATTTATCCAAATTCTTCTTGCTTCTCCAGTTTATTGGAGTATCAGGCTTTAAAATAGTCCCTAATGATCCTAGATTTCACTGGTGTGTTGTACTGTTTCCTTTTTCATCTCTAATTTTATTGATTTGGTTATCTCTCTTTTCTTTTGACTAATTTGGCTAAGGGTTTATCAATCTTGCTTATATTTTCAAAGAATCAACTGTTTCATCAATCTTTTGTATTGTTCTTATAGTATCTACTTTATTAATTTTACCTTGATTTTTTACTATTTCTTTCCTTCCACTGCATTTGGTTTGGTTTTTCTAAGACCCAGAGACGAATCGTGGGTTATTTATTTGGTACCTCTCTGATGTTTTTAATAGCACTCATAGGTATAAACTTCCCTCTAAGAATGACCTTCACTGTATCCCAAAGATTTTGGTATGTTTCCACTCTACGGGTTTTTAAAATTTCCCCTTTGATTTCTTGAATGACCCATTGATTATTCAAAAGTAAACTGTTCAATCACCATGTATTTATATGGTTTCTCTTGCTGTTGATTTCTAGTTTTATTCCACCGTAGTCTGATAAGATATAAGAAATTATTTCGATTTTTCATTGAAGTTGATTTGCTATATATTATTTTGAAGAAAGTTCCATGAGTTGCTGAAAATAATTCATACACTACAGTTGTTGAACAGAATGTTTTATAGAAGTCTGCAAAGTCTACTTGATCTTCAGTGTTGTTTAATTCCGTTGTTGCATTGTTAGATTTGGGGGGGTCTGGGTGACAACATAACTGTTGGTGAATGTGAAACATTAAAGCCATCCACTTGTTATTGTATTGAGGCCTGTTGAATAGTGCTTATTTTATGAAACTGAGAACACTAAAGTTCCATGCATATAAATTTTACAATTGTTAAACCTTCTTGGCAGATTGTTCCTTTACTGATGTAATAGCCTTTGTCCCTTCTAATTTTGTATATGAGCCTGCCTTGTCAGGTATGAGTATAGATGCTTATGTTTGCTTTTGGGTTCCATTTGCATGGAATATTTTTTCCATCCTTTCACTACAAAGCTCACTTTTTTTTTACTAAGAAGTTTTGACTAAAACATTTTTACATTTTAATAAAGTATAAATTACAAGGTATAAATTTAGTAAAGTATAAACTACCTATATTACCTATTAGCTATCCTGAAAATTCTTATATATACTTAAATAATGTACATGAGAATTCCTAATAACCCTATTGTTAGATAAAAGAGCCAAAAACCAAGACCAGACCAGGACCATAAGAAGCCTTTATTATGGGGAGGATCTGCCGGGCTGTCTCTGAACAAAGGAGAGAAAGCAACATGTCAGCACAGGGAACTTTTTTTTATAGGAGCAGGGTGGGGTTAGCCTGAGCTGGGGTGGAGTTGAATGAGGTAGTATTAAGAGACTGGAGGAGCCTCTCACATCTAGCTGTTAGGAGGTAGCAAGTATTAGGTTACTCTTTCGGTGGGAGAAGAGGCATGATGGGAAGAAGCCTGTCCTTTGCTGGGAGAAGCCATATTTTAACATGGAGACTGCTATTCTATGTGGCAGCCATCTTAAGGCAAGGGAAATCTAACACCTATATGTTATAGATATCATTTACTCAATCTTAGCAATAACATTATTTGAAAAGGTGGCAAGTTGCTTTTAATAACTTAAAAGAAATGACATTACAAAACATAGACAATGTTTATATATAAGTTTCAAAATGAACATTGTCTTACAACACCATTTCTGTCTAGCAAATTTCTCAATTTATGCAAATTAGTGCAAATTATATCAATTTATAATATCTAAGGACTGCACAAATTTTCATGAGCAAAATCAGTCACTAAGTGTATATAAGAAGGGGAAGCAATTATTTTCTTCTATAGTCACCTTTGAAAATGTTTTTAAATTTTTTATTGATACTTCAACAGTAAGAAACTAATAATGTTTCTTTGTTCATTATAATATTCAGTTTCTTCTGTATCAACTCCATCCATGTTTATCATGTAATTGTAAAAGTAAACATATGCTTGATTCCTCAAAATCCAGCACCTCTGTTTATAACAAAAACTAAAACTATTTACTAAAAGTAAATTCAATTAAGTAAATATCTGTATATTGCTTAAAGTAACTTTGTTTCTAATTTTAATAAGCTACAGGAAAAAGGGTCAAATTTAATTTTACTAACAAAGAAATTCATATGAAAGTAATTTCATTTTTTTCTCATTAAGATGACAAAAGAATAATATGTGGCATTGGCAACTGTACAACTGTATGTACATTTCTATGTAACACTGAGGAAGTATAAAAGAATCTTTTTAGAGAGCAACTGGACAGTAATTACCTAAAGTGTGAAAAAGCATCCTCTACTCTATGATTCCCTCTTATAATAATCCATCCTAAAGAAGAAATAAAAAGTGTATAAAAAGATGTATATAAGAATATTCACAGGAAAGCTATTTAAAATACCAAAAACTAGAAATTTAAATAATTAAGACATTTAAATCTAGTTCTTTCCATATTAAAGATAAAGTGCTGGTGATGACCAAGTAAATTGGTGGGTAAATGAATGGGATGTGACTTTCAGTTTGTATAGTACCATCCTCTATCATGCTGTATTGTCTACCTATTCAAGGTAGCTTCTTGAGGAAATGAGCCTTATTTGATTTATATTGGTAAAGAAGTTATGCTGAGAAATAGAGCCTACAAACATGGAATGGAAAAAAAAAACCAAGAGTTTGGGGGGAACACTATAGAATGTTTTGGTTGGGATAGAAAACTGATTTCACTGGAGTATAGTGTGGGAAAAAGAAAGTGCTTCCAAACTACAAAGAATTCTGAATGTTAAAGGAAATTCAATACAACTGTCAGTAAAATTTTTCTTTTCAATAAAAATTGTTTTAGTAATATTAATTTTCCAAGTGACCTGAATGAATCATAAACCAGAAAGAAAAGAATTAGACATTTATAGTCATTTCAGAATAAATATAACACAGTTATACTGATTTCAATAGAGACAAAATAAGAAAAGAAAAAATAATAAAGTTTGGTAATCTTGGATAAGAGGGAAAGAGTAATAATAATAAACAATGAAATAAATCAGAAGAGCTCTTTTTATCTGCAATGGCTTCTTTCTCTCTACTTCAAATATAAAGTTGTCTTGATGGAAAAGTCAAAAATATTCAACTGACTCTGCTGCTAACTCTTCTTTAACTACTAACACTGAAAAAAATCCCACAGCAAGTAAGTGGTCCATACCTACTTTTTACTTACTTTGAATCTTTTCTCCCTCTTTAATCTACCACATTACATCATTCAAGGCTCTGCTCACACCCAAATCTCAATTTTTCTAGAATATGTCCTCCTGTTGAAGTTCCTTTGTTTGGATGTTATAATACCATCCACTACATTATGGTTTTGTCTCCTAGATCTCTGAATGCTCTCCTCAACAGCTCTACTTCCTTCTCATGCCCTGCTCTGTCTGGTTTTCCCTTCAGAGAGTAACGCCTACATACTCTCACTGCTTCAGCTATAACTTCAGCACAAACAATTCTGGCCAAAGTTCCAGTCTAGCATCTGTTTGTCTCTAATCTATTAAGCAGAGACATAGTAAAAGTTAAACTAATCTAATTCTCACATCATTCAAATATAAGTTAATTGAAATGTCAATATAAATTTGTTATATAGCTTTGAAACATTTTTTTCCAGCCTGAAGCAAGTAAGGAACAATAGTGCTGTTCTCAAAAATTCACTTTGTAAAAGAGCAAAGGAAGTATGTAAAACTATTGTACTTTTTCAGAATTACTTACTCTTGGATAAGGAAGGCCACTGGTAGTATTGAAAGCTGGCAGAAGTTTGTAACCCAACTGCTTTGCCATTTGGAGAAGTTCATCATTGTACCACTGCATGTATTCACCTTTTTCTTTCAGCATAATTGCCAGTGAGTGTCCACCCAAAAGACCTCTATTATCACAGAGACAACACATTATCCACATCTTACAGATGATTAAAAGTCTCTACATAAAAAGGTGTGAGTATTTTGCTATGAACAATTTAGCATACATAAGGGAAGACTTTGCTGGCTACTCAATTTTGCCCAATTATCATAATTACATAGTCAACATACTTTAAAAATCAGATGTTCTGTGTTATAGTGTCTGGCATTCTTAAATACCTTAAACTTATTTAAAACAAAGACTACCATAAGCATCATATTTATTTTAACAAATGTGGTAAATTAATTTTAACAAATTTTTAATTTAAAAATTTAATTGTATCACCATAAAATATTTAACCTTAGTTTAATTTAAAAAGTCCTACTCTATTAAGCGTAATGGATTAATAAACTCTGAAAAGCTAAATAACTTTTTTTAAAAAAATAACTTTATGTTTAACTGAAGTAAAGACTTATTTTGATAAAAAGAAATGAGTTAAAATATCACAAAAGTAATCATTAATATAAAAAATTACCATTATTTAAATGAGGTAATAAAAAATTTTTTTTATACCGGGGATCAGACTTGGGACCTTGTACTTGCAAAGCAGGTGGCGGAACCACTGAGCTAAATCCCCAGCAGTAATAAATCTTTTAACTTCACATTTTTAAATATCTCAAGAGTATTTCAAGTTGAAAGGCAATCCTATAAATTAAGTTTCATTTGGCTTCTCTGAAGAAATACTTCCCTAAAGTTAGCAAACTATGTTAAGCTCATGAAAAAGCTGCGATGTGCTAAGGTAACAAATGTTCAACAGGCATTTTCTTGTTTTGTGTCTACAACTACAAGATGTGATCTAAAAATACAGCGAATGCCTAAACTAAAAAAAAAATTACAGTAAAAGATACACTGCCATTGATCCCCTGCAAAATATTCTTGTTTTGTTTCAAACAGATTTATCCCATTTTTCTTGCCATTTTCTGAATCAATCCTGAAGTTCTCTTTGGTGAGTGTCTTTAGTTGCACTGTTCTGGCTGCTTTGATATTCTGAATTGATGCAAAAGGTTTACTTTTCATGGTCATTTTAACTTTGGGGAAGAGCCAGAAGTCACATAGTGCCAGGTCCAATGAATAAGGTAGATGAGAACACATCATAATGTTTTTACCAGCCTCCTTCTTTTCCACTGGATGGTACCTGGTAGCAGCATTCAATGTACTTTTTAATCACAACTTGCAAGGACACTTATATTTCCAAAGACTTTTGCAATCTGTGACTAACAGCATGCAGGGTTAATCCAGAGCTTCACTGAGATTTTCAATCTCAAATTTTATCTTTTAAACATAAGAAACTTACTGCTTTCAAGAACTAAACAATATACCCTAAGCTTTTCTGTATTAAAATTATTGGTATAGTGTCTTACTTATATACTTACCCAAGAACTCTGATGTTTGTTTCAAAGACAGATACAACTACATCATTATCTAAATTAACATCTCTTAAAACTTTTCTCACTGCATCTTCAAATTCTTTAGTTTTATTTAATACCTAGGAGAAGAAAATTATGAAATAAAATTCTTTTCTATCAAATCAAAAAGAAATATCACCAGAATGAGCTACTAAAAACAGCTTATTTATATTTCAAGGCTCAAAAAAGTAACCCATATAAAATAATCCTTTAAGCATAAAAGTGTGATAGTATCTAAAACTAAAAAAAAAAGTGCAACTTTCTACATTTTATGTAGCTCTTTACACACTTGGATACAATAAAAATCTTCAGTACTTTAAAACAATCATCAAAAGAACTAATACACATGGTGTCTCTTACACGAGAAACACAAAGTAAAAATAAAGAGCAAAATAAAAGAGAGATGACAGGAAGTTAGGAGACAGCTTTTTTTCAAAGAGGAAGAGATCAAGAGAGGGAAGGAAAGAAGGGAAAGGGCTGAAAAAAAGGAATGAAGATGTGTTATGCACATGTACCACCTTCGCACAATGAATGTAAACTTTATTCATTGCAAACATGTACATGATAAAGCATGGGGATCAAGAGATAGGGGGAGCGAGGAGGGAAAGGAAACAAACAAAGGAATGAAGATGTGTTATGTACATATACCAACTCCACGCTAGGAATGTAAACATTATGTACTAATAAAATAAAAATTTTTTAAAAGAATTGATACAGATTTGTGCTTCTCTAAGCGAAAAATCCAAAATGCAATCTACTCTAAAAACTGAAAAGTTCTGAAATGTTCTGAAACCCACATAAGAAATTTTGAGATTTTAATTGTCATGTTGATATCACACAAAATGTTTCAGATTTTGGAGAATTTGAGATTTTTGGATTAAGGATGCTCAACCTCTAGAGTCTATGTCAATATGACAATATTTCAGAATATTAAAAAAAACTTTGAAATCTTGGGACTTCTAGTCCTAAGCATTGCGGACAAAGATAAACAAAGACCATGACATAGAGCTATTAGAAGTGAGTTCTCCTGGGATTTGATTTATAAGTCAAAACAAAACAACCATTCTATTAATCAAGCCCTGTATAAGAATTGCTTAGTTTCAGAAGAAAGCTCTTTCTGCAGCTGACTGATCCTGAACTATACAGCTGCCATCTTTCCCCCTGGGATGTCTTAGTCACTAATGAGGCAGTGTACTGCTGCAAAGTTATTGCAGTTAAGAGAATAGCATATGTGAAGATCTGTGCTTGATCCTCAGCAGTACAAAAAAAGTACGTTCTGGTTTGAAAGTTCTTTCACTTACTACCCGTGTGATCCAAGTGATTGAAAATAAGTTACTTCAATCTCTTAGCCTTTTCAGCCTTTTCCATCATTAAAAAAATACTCTTATAAGATTGTTTTCTTCTGCTTTTTTTTCTTTTTTTTTTGGTGCTTAGAATCAAACTCGGGCCCTTGAACTTTCAAGGTAGGCGTCACAACCACTGAGACAAACCCTGGGCCATAAGATTGTTTTCTTAAATGAGACAATACATATAAAATACTTACATCAGAATGTCTAAATAAGTGCTTAATATCAAGCGTTAATCATGCAGGTCTAGAATCCTGACTAAAAACTGGATTCTTAAAATGAACTCATGAAGAGGCCATTATCATTACATAGGTTGCTTTGATTATTCAGTGTAAATGAAGGCTATTATTAGATATTATGTAAGAGACTAGATGTATTAAAAGAAACTTACCTTTACTTGACTAATATTTTTTTTATTTTATCTGATATTTTCACTAAGACTTCTAATATAGTTATAAAACTTTCCATAAGAATAAATATATTTAGTTTTTCAGGAAAAACTAAAAGTTAAGGTAGGCCCTGAGTAATATACAGTAGAAAACCTGATTTTTAAATTCTCTACTTTCTCTTTTCAATCTCAAATTCCATGCAAATTCTGCAGCACCAAATGCAGACACATATGGTCCTCATACCAGTTTTGTGTAAGTTTTTCTTTTTTTTTTTTTTGGTACCAGGGATCAAACTCGGGTCCTTGCACTTACAAGGCAGGCAGCAGAACCACTGAGCATATCCCCAGCCCTTGTGTAAATTTTCTGATCTCCCTGCCCTATGAACTAGTATGGGGGGATGGGGAGGTGAAAGGAAAGAAGAGAGGGCCAGGGATTTAGCTCAGCGGTTCGGTGTCCTGCCTTGCAAGCGCAAGGACCCAAGTTCAATCCCCGGTACAAAAAAAAAAAGAAAGAAAGAAAGAAAGGAAAGATATTACTTTGTTAATTTTATTTTTCTCCCTAGTCTATCTCTTGAGAATTTTTCCCTCTTGAATTTATATTTATTCTTTTAGGTCTGAGCTGCTTTGTAAATTGGGGGAAAAAAATGGTCTTTTTTCCAAAATTTAAACAACCAAGAATATACCAACATCATTTGTCCCTAAAAAAGAGAAAATAGGCAGTTACCCTTGTCTGAAATAGCTAGAAAATTCATTCTAACAGCTCCATTATTAAAGAGTTCCTTAGACTTCTAGCTGGAAAAGGATAAATCCAGGTTTCATTTCTTCCCCCTATTATATCTAATTTGGTTGAATTTTTTTCCCTAAATTTCATGGTAATTCAAAGGTATACTCCACATTTTAGTGCATGACTCCATAACAATCAATAGAAACTACAATGCTATCTTCTGGAACTGTTTAAGTTTGAAGATCAAGCTACAGGAATAGAAATTCTACTTAATACATCATGGTGTGACTGAAATAAAAATGGTAAAATTATGTGGACTGTTACAAGTGAGATCTTATTAATATTCTACAATTGCTAAATCAGATTACCAGACTCAATACTCATAGTGTGGTCTGCTCAGCACTACCAGGCATCTTAGCAGGAATGCAGACTCTTAGGCCCCATCTTGGATCTACTGAATTAGAATCTACATCTTAGCAAGTTTCCCAGTGACTTAGGTATATGGTTTTAAAAGTTCTTCAGATTCTCTCTCAATCCTTGGGTTGAGGCCTAATGTTTGGCACTTTAATGAGCTCCCAGGAGAGCTGATGACCTGGCCCAAACACTACACTTGAAAAGAGGATGTAAAACCAGGCGTGGTGGTACACGCCTGTAATCCCAGCACTCCGGAGGCTGAGGCAGGAGGATCATTGTGAGTTCAAAACCAGCCTGGACTACATAGTGAGTTCCAGGTCAGTCTCAACTACATAGTGATGTTTGGCACTTTAATGAGCTCCCAGGAGAGCTGATGACCTGGCCCAAACACTACACTTGAAAAGAGGATGTAAAACCAGGCGTGGTGGTACACGCCTGTAATCCCAGCACTCCGGAGGCTGAGGCAGGAGGATCATTGTGAGTTCAAAACCAGCCTGGACTACATAGTGAGTTCCAGGTCAGTCTCAACTACATAGTGAGAAAACTCTAAATGGGAAGCTGGTGACACAAATAAGCAAGAAGCCTGCAGAGGTCATTAGAGGTTATAGCAATCATAGCAGTACATATAGGAGGGCCCAGAGTGCTGTGACACTGGGGAGGAGGGGGCTAGTCTCAGTAGAAGCTCATTGGCAAAGACTGCAACCATGTACTCCTGAGCTCAGCATAAGTGTGGCCATGCAGATTTCTGAAGAGTCTATGATATCCCCTAGAGCCCTTCAATAAATTCTGTTCCACTTTTTAAAAAGAAAAAGAAAAAAACAAAACTATTTTCTCACATTAGCTTTTGAGATAACTGATTTAAAAAATAAAAAGTATATATCAAAAAATACTGCATCATTGTGAAGCAGTTCAAAAAAACTAGCATATATCAGAATCACCTAGAAGCTTGTTCACAAAGAGGCTGCTAGGCCTCAGAGTGTCTGATTCAGTATGTCCTATATTTCTGAACAGATTCAAGGTAAGACTTATGCTATTGGCCCAGAAACCCTATTTTTCAAATCAGTGCCAAATGTTTAATAGGAATAGCCTGAAGAATATAATCTTTAAAATAACTAATGGCTGCCCAATCAGACAGGACAACAGATTTCTAAACATAGGAAATTTATGTAACCTGGAATCACTTTTTCGCCTTTACTTGATATTTCACAAAACACATAGGATATCTGAAGTCCAAGTTTATGAAATTCAATTAGGAATTTATAGAGAAATGATGGGGAATCATGATGGGAAGAAACACAGCTAAGATGACAGAATGAGAGTAAGTACTCCTATGGTCTATGCAAGCACTGCTTCTGCTCATCATCTGCTTCCTAAGACCAAAGCAGACCTAAAGTAAATCACCCAGCAACCATTACACCACTTTGCTTCTCCCAGGGGATCACCTGTGTCTTCCAGGATATTCTGTCCTTTTCCTTTCCCTTATTATCTACAGAAAACTTAGAACAACCAAACCAAAAGTAAAACATACAAGCTGGGTGTGGCACCTGCAGTAACACACCTGTAGTTCTAAAACTTGAGAGGCCGAGGCAGGAGGATGGCAGTGAGTCGAGGCTAGCTCGGTCTACACAGTGAGTTAAAGGCCAGCCTGAACTACATAGTGAGACCCAGTCTCAAAAAACAAACAAACAAAGCCCACCAAAATAGATGTGTTTCTTAATTATTACAATATAGCTTACATATTCCATTAATCTCTGAAAAATTAAGCTTTGAAAACTCTGACCCAGCTAAAAAGGTCTAGACGGCCAGGCATGGTGGTTCACACCTATAATCCCAGCTCTCGGGAGGCTGAGGCAGGAAGATTGTCATGAATTAGAGGCCAGGGTGAACTATATAGTGAGATCTTGTCTCGAAAAAAGGTCTGAACAACCAAAGTTTTCTCAATCATGGCTTCATTTTAAAGCTAAAGAAACTTCAGAAGAGTAAATAATAATACTGAGCCTCACCCAGAACAGTTAAACCCAATAATATGAGTAGGGATTTTTTTTAAACATCACAGGTGATCTTCCTAAGCAGCTATTATATTTGAGAATCTTTGTTCTAAAATTAGCCCAGTGAAAAAGAATATAGAAACAGTACCAGGAAGTAAAACCTGGCTGAAAATTTTCTGCTAACCCAGATTTTTCTCCCCTTAAATATTAATCAGCACACAAAGTTAAGAATTATAGTTTAGGGAAAAATCCTTAAACAAGCCTACTTTTATATTCTAAACACCTACAAGTAAAACAGTAGAAAAACATAGTATATTTAGAAACTATGACATATGGAACTCAACCTATCCCTTATGCCATGAACAATTCTGAAACAGAACTCATCAAAATTAATTTCTTCATCATATGAGGCTGAAAAAGAAATCCAAGAAGTCATCAATTGGTGCTAAAAATTACTGTAGGAAAAACTAATTTTCACTATGGACAGTTTCAAAAGATTCTAGTTTAATAATTTCAGTATTATTACAACATACCACTATGACACAAGAATCTCAATGGCATTTTCCAAAATTACTTTCTTCTAATTCCAACCATCCTTTTATAAAAGTGGGAGGAGGGACGTTCCCAAATGTCATTATAGAAGCTGATATCTCCATAAATTATTTGGGTATCTCCATGAATGGACAAATTTCCACTTGATATTTACTTGACTTCATCACCTCAACCACATGAAAGATTTCTTTAGAAGCAAAGATCTAAACATTTTAAATTCTGAAGTTTTCCATTTCATACCTATTGTGTTGATTAAATTTATAGTATTGAGTGTGCATATTATGATACTTATAAGTAAATCTAAGAAGAATCAAACCTACCACAAGAGTATCCAAAGAATCAATCAGTGTCAGGGAAAATCTAAGAAAAAAGTATAACAAGACACAAAATTTAAAATTCTAAATATTTTATCCATGAGTATTTAAACTGACTTATCTACATCTGATCAACTAGTACTTTCTATTAACTAGTAGTCACATGTATCTAAAGTACAATGTATCCTATAAAACACTTAAGGAATCTGAAAAGTCTTAACATTCTACATCTTTGAAGATGCACAAAAACATTCATTTGGCTCTTTTAAAAATAATATTAAAGCAGTAAAACTTCATCATGTGTTAATGACTTTGCATATCTTTTTTTATTTTTGGTACTGGAGACTGAACTCGGGTCCTTGTGCTTGCAAGGCAGGCGGCGGAACCACTGAGCTAAATCCCTGGCCCCACTTTGCATATCTTTTTAAATTTACACTTATTTTAAAAGTTACATCCAGATTAACAAACTAACTTCTCTGACCTAATGGGTAAGCTGTTTAGTTTTTGCAAAAGATAACACAAATAAAGAAGCTTAATGCAATGTTGAAAGTAGTCTTTAAAATTTAGCCAGCACCCAGCAACACAACTGTAAATTGCCTCTTAGAAGTCTAGCAGTCAATACTCTGAATGCCACACCATGCTCATACTCACTTTCCCAGGGCATCATCAACATCACCTCGACTTGGCTCCTGGCCTCTAACACGACCTCTACAGGTTAAAGGCATGAGTTCATCTGCTGGGTAGGCATGTTCCTACAAAGAAAACCAAAATATGTTACTAAGGAAAATTAGCAAAAGTATACATCGTGCAGAGAGTATGACCTTTTCATAGTTTAAAAATAACATAGAATGAAGCTCAGTCAGAAGTTATACGACATAGTATGTGGAAAATTAAAAAATGTAAACAAAAATATAGTGCATGCCTGAAAAAATTCAAACAATACCCAAAAATCCTTTGAAAAATTGATAATCTGAAGAAAAAAATGATAATCTGATATCCCTCCCCAGAAGTTACATTTATCCATATACACGCAAGTATATGCACATATGCACATATATCATTTAAAATTTTTATTTACAAAAAGGTACTGATGCTATAGGGACATATTGCTCTAAAATTCACTTACTGAAATCATAGGCTTTCCATGTTACAATGTTATAGTTCTACTTTATAGCTACAAAGGGATAATTTGATATTAGGTAATATTGAGTATTTATATTCTAAGCACAATTCCATACATTTTATAATTTAATTATTGCAACAACCCCCTGAATTAAATGCATTTATCTTCACTTCACAGATGAGAAAACTGAGGCCTACAGAAATTAAGTAAGCATAGGTCATACAGCTAGTAAATGATGGATTTAGACTTCTAAGCCAGATAACCTAACACCAGAGCCTATATCCTTAAAAGTACCTGCTCTTCACAGTATTCCACAATATGAATATGCTAAAATTTAATTCCCGATTGATAAATCTGGATGTTGATTTCAATTTTTCACCACAGAGACAATGCTGCAACCCATGCGTACCTATATATATATATAATCTCTTGCACAACTGTGTGCCTAGCAGACATTCCCTGTTTAACAACCAAATTGTGTCCCTGTGACTAGGTTGTTAACTGAATTGGTCACTAACTGAGGAACTGTATAATGTGTATATTGTAACATTTTGAACAAAGAAATGGTCAAAGGAAACTCTAACTTGATAACTTTGCTTTTATTTTTTTATAACTCTTGCATAACAGAACATTAAAAATACGTACTGTTGGGCCGGGGATTTAGCTCAGAGGCACTGTGCCTGTCTTGCAAGTACAAGGTCCTGAGTTCAATCCCCAGTACCCAAAAAACAAACAAAAATGCAATACTGTACTGCACACTACAATCAGTAAAAATTACAGCGCTGTATAAACAACATTTACCATACAAAAAATTCATCGGGGCTCTATAAAAAAGATGTACAGAACTGTATAAAAATAGATAGATTACAAGTCTGAACAGTGTGCTCCAACTGTAAGTTCAGATAGTAAACAGGTAGGTCATTAAATGAGGAATTATCTGTGTACATCTTTCATATATATGCTAGTATTTCTGTGGATTACTTAAAAACAGATCTATAGATCAAGGGGATGAATAATTATTGATACTACCAAACTTACAATTTATTATATTCTTACTAATACAGGAGATGATCAATGTTTTCTATTTTGCCAGTCTCCTGGATTTTAATAGAAAATGTTAACTCAAGTTTCAATATTAATAAGGACAAACATCTTTTCGTATTTGCCATTGGTATTACTTTTTATGTCTGTTTATGCCCTTTGTCCATTTTTCTGTTTATTTTTTGTTGTTGTACCAAAAGAGACTTATAAATTTGTTACATACAATAAATATTCCTCTCCTGTCTTTTATTTGGCTTTTGATTTTGTTTATAGTGTGTTCACCTTGAGCTTCAAGTTTTGTTTTGTTTTGTTTTTTCATTTGGTACTGGGGATCAAACTCCAGACTTTGTGCTTACAAAGCAGGCAGCAGCACCACTGAGCTAAATCCCCAGAGCCCGACTTAAGCTTTAAATGTGTAGTTAAATGTCAGTCTTTTTCTTTATGGTTCCTGGATTCCAGGCATGCTTTTCAAAGCTACCCCAGTCCTCTGAAAATAATACTCTTATATGTATACATTTACATTTAAAGATTTATACTACCTGGAATTGATTTTTGTTTTATAATGTGAAATAGGGATTTAATGACATTTGTTTCCCCAAAATAGCCAATTTTCCAAATGCAGCTTTTAAAAGAATCTATTCTTTTCCTAACTGCTTGAAATACCAGATTTTTTTGTTCAAAACTGTCACAAACACATATTTCTGTATCCTCTATTTTATAGTCCTAGTTGCCATTCCTACTCCAAAACCATTACCTTACTCTATCTCTGCAACATGCTTTTAATATTTCTTCTGTATAACTTAAATTTCCTTCAAATGCCACTCAAGTTTTAATTGGAAGAACATAATTTGGAGAAACCTGGTATCTTTACAAACTGATTCTTCCCATCTAGAAATATATTTCATCACTATATTAATTCAAATCTTTTATGAATTCAGTTTCTTCTTACAGATCTCTCACATCTCTTTTTTGGGGGGGGGCGTTACTGAGGATCAAACTTGGGACCTTGCCATTGCGAGACAGGCAGTGGCACCACTGAGCTAAATCCTGGCCCTCTAATGTCTCTTAACATTTATTAACAGGTACTTAGTTCATGTTACTGGGACTTTTTTGAAGAATGACCATGACAGTTAATATTCAGCCAAGATGATAATAAAATACAAGCAGGAATCTTCTTTCCTACTCATATAAACACAATAAAATGCTGAATATTTTTAAATTATATTTAATAATAACTGAGTTTGAAAAAAAACAAAACAAAACAAAACAAAAAACAACATAACAAGCCGGGGATTTAGCTCAATGGTTCGGTGGTCTGCCTTGCAAGCGCAAGGACCCAAGTTCAATCCCCGGTACCAAAAAAAAACAAACAAACAAACTGAGTTTAAAAAGAAATTTGAAAGTACCAAAAGTGAAAAGATAAAGCTGTGCTAACCAGAACAGAGGTATTAGAAATAAAGATAGGCAGCCAGGGATTTAGCTCAGTGGTTCAGCCACCTCTGCCTTGTAAGCACAAGGACCTGAGTTCGATCCCCGGTACCAAAAAAAAGAAATAAAGATAGGCTTCAGTGAGAGTTACAGTAATGCTCAAAATATAAGGAGTTGATGCTATGGCCCTGCATGCATGGCCATAAGCCAGAACGAGGCTTTTTAAATTGGATGACTGCTTCTATGAAACTGGACCAAAATATTCCCACCTTCTGATCATGGATCTTAATAGGAAGGACAGAAACAAGAAATACCTGCTGAATTGTTTCTTCACCAAGAAGAACTCTAGATATGATTATAAAAAGCATTTAGAGGTTAGATTCATAACTACATGTTTCAGTTTTAAGTAACAGTCATTAACACCCTGACAAGCATAGAATTAACATACTCATACTTTTTCCCAACCATTTTGGGACTTCTGTCAGTTACGTTATTTTACTTTTCCTTTTTCCTGGTGTCACTACACACAGGTTTCAATTACTATAGCTTAGTTAGGGCCAGGGATTTAGCTCAGTGGTTCCACCACCAGCTTTACCAAGCACAAGGACCTGAGTTGGATCCCTAGTACAAAAAACAAAAAAAAAAACTATAGCTTAGTTAAATAAATACTCAACCTCATGGTTCAAATGACAATTATCCTGGTATACTGACTATGAGACATCGTATCAACTACAACATACGGTACTAGTTCTTCAGTCCACAAATCATTACACAAATAACAGATACTTATCATGATCAGTGATCAATTATATTACTTCTTTCAAAGTCAGTGATCAATCACTCTGCATACATGAATATATTCATGTACACATGAATATCACCATACATG
The DNA here is from genome assembly GCF_012274545.1 of Fukomys damarensis. Lineage (NCBI taxonomy): Eukaryota > Metazoa > Chordata > Mammalia > Rodentia > Bathyergidae > Fukomys > Fukomys damarensis. The sequence continues at coordinate 27,080,468 of NW_022900923.1, forward strand.
TTCTTCATTTCATACATAGACAGCAAGTGTGTCATGTGCCTTATCACTCAGCAAGAATCATCTTACATGACAATTGTGTGGCTTATGTCTTGATGTTCCCCCATGCAGTCTTTTTCAGAGGTTGATGGCTCTAGAGTGTGTGATGCTAAGATTAAGGGTATGTGATTACTAAATCACTATATGTGAGTGACTGGTTTGGCACTGCCCTAATCCCAGTAGTCTGAATAAGATCAAAGGAGCAGAAAGACACTGTTAAGGTCTTTTGTTGCTTCTTTTTTTTTTTTTTTCCCGTACCAGGGATTGAACTCAGGACCATACCTTGCACTTGTAAGACAAGCACAGTGCCACTGAACTAAATCCTTGGCCCACCTATATCACTTCTATGTTGTTTTCATACATATATATTTGGGGGGGGTGGTATCAGGGATTGAACTCAGGACCTTGTGCTTGGGAGGCAGGCAGCAGCACCAACCACTGAGCTAAATCCCTGACCCGCTCTTGCTGCTTCTGTCGCCATGAACTATTCCATGGTAAGTTGGCTATAAGATCAGACATAATAGTGAAAGGCATGGTGGAGCAAAGCTGCTTCATACATGGTGGCTGGGAAGCAAAGAAAGGGGAACTATGCCAGCCAGGAAGGAGCCAGGGACTGTGTACAATACCCAAAGATAGGCCTCCAGGATCCACCTAGACACAGCAAAGTGCACTCCACCAGACCCTCACGTGATCCCAAAGCCAATCAAGTTGACACTCCACATAACCGCCACAAACACAAATGGGGTTACAGAAGAAATAGCTTACCTGGGAAGCTATCACTGCCACCATTCAAAAATCTCTATAGATATGTAGCCAGGGAAAATGAGTGAAGGCCAAATTACTGACATAAATTTAGAAAGTGGTTGTGACATAAAAAATGAAGATGTCACAGAGGAAGTAATGTCTGAATAAAACCTATTAAAATAATTTCTAGAGATATTTCATGACACTAAAAGAGTGAAGTATAAAAATGTCTGAAGTTAATCCAAATTTGGAAATAAGTATGACAATTCAATTATAGAAAAGATGCTTGCTCTATATTTTAAGTAATACAATGAGAAGTCAGCAAGATAAGAACATTGTTCAAACTACTTTCAATGAGTTTTTTTCTTTTGCAAAAAAATCACTATTTTTCCATTAAAAAAATATACTAAGTAATAGTATAGTTTTGCAATTTTTCAATTTCTCCCTATATCAGAAAAATAATGATTTAACAAAGATTTTGATTTTTGAAGGTTTATAACATTTGCATTCTGTCCTAGAACCACAATTCCCAGAGTTGCTAGTGTTAGTACTCTACTTAAAGAGCTCGATACACACCATTGTTGTTCCATGGCTTCTCCACTTCTATTTTTGTTTTTGTTTTCTTCCAGTACTGAGGATTGAACACAGGGCCTTCACAATGAGCTATATTCCCAGCCCCTCTTTTTTTTTAACCTTTTTTGTTTGTTTGTTTGTTTGTTTGTTTGTTTTAATATTTTGAGTCAGGGTCTTCTTAAATCACTAAATTGATCAAACTGGCTCAAATTTTCAATAACCTTTTTTGTTTGTTTGTTTTTTGTTTTTTGTTTTTTTTTAATATTTTGAGTCAGGGTCTTCTTAAATCACTAAATTGATCAAACTGGCTCAAATTTTCAATCCGAGTGCTGGGAATGCAACACTACATCTGCCTCTAAGTTTCTAATCTGATTCTTCTCTTAGTTGCCTGGTCTCTTCAAGTAGCTTATTCTTATTTATTTTAAACATGGGTATTTTTACTTCTCTGCTTTCTCTGGGTTAGGCTGCGTGTCACCTTAGTCAGTACTTCAGGAATAATCTGAATGGTTATGAAATGCTTAAGACATATTTTCTTTCCTTCAGAAATTTAAAGATACAATTCTACATGCTTATTCAATTCACTGAGTATTGCTATGGCAAAGTTGTAAAATTGGTCTGATCTTTTATACATGTCTGAATTGTTTTTATTATTCAAATGCTCACATGATTCTTAATTTTTGAAGTTTGGCAAAAGTAAGCCCAGGTAGGGCCAGGGATTTAGCTCAATGGTTCCACTGCCTGCCTCACAAGCACAAGGTTCCAAGTTCACTCCCCAGTACCAAAAAAAAAAAAACAAAGTAAACCCAGGTACAGGTCTAACTCTCTTACTCAATTATCTAGATTCCAGATTCATAGGATCACCTAAAGAAAAAGCTAAGGTGGGAAGACTAAAATTCAAGGTCAGCTGGGCAACTTAATGAGCCTCTGCTTCAAAAACAAATAAATAGCCAGGCATGGTGGTACACACCTATAATCCCAGCACTCTGGAGGCTGAGGCAGGAGGATCATTGTCAGTTCGAGACCAGCCTGGGCTACATAGTGAGTTCCAGGTCAGCCTCAACTACATAGTGAAACCTTACCTCAAAAAATAAATAAATAAATAAATAATTTATTCAGGGCCCACTATTCCTTCTGCCCACCACAAAAAAGAAATGAAAATATGATAGATCAGGAACACTAAAGACATGGTCAACAGAAAAGGAAGACAAAAAAAAAAGCAAATTTTTAAAGTAGCTCAAAGAATACAAAAACCACTGAAGCCTGCAAAACTTCTGTATTTAGAAAAACTGAATGCTCTCCACAGTGATTCATTCCCTGAGGAGAAGATTCCAGGCAACCAATGTTTTAATATAAGTAGAATCCACACACAGCTATCAAGTTGTGAATTCAATACAGTATATTGTTATTTTAATAAAATATATAATTTTCAGCAAAATTCTGAATTATTTTTATATGGAGCATTTCAGTATTTCTGTATTTAGAAAAACTGAATGCTCTCCACAGTGATTCATTCCCTGAGGAGAAGATTCCAGGCAACCAATGTTTTAATATAAGTAGAATCCACACACAGCTATCAAGTTGTGAATTCAATACAGTATATTGTTATTTTAATAAAATATATAATTTTCAGCAAAATTCTGAATTATTTTTATATGGAGCATTTCAGTATTAGAGCCTCAAAAACTTTTTATGTCAATTCCAGTAAAAATGATTTATTAGAACATACATGATTTTGTATTGCTTTACAGCTTCATATTTAATACATATTTAATACCTAGAAATGAAGAAAGGAAATTCTTTGAAGTGGTTAATGTATTTTGAAAGATATTTTATAAGAAGATCATTCAAATAATTTGGTTGTAATGTTTTTTACTATTTTAAACCACAACTTTCAAAACCTCATACTTGGGCCAGAGATTTAGCTCAGAGGCACTGCACCTGCCTCACAAACACAAGGTCCTGAGCTCAATCCCTAGTACCCCCCCCAAAAAAAACCATACTATTTTATCATTTTATAAAACAAATACATAAACATATCTATCTGAAATTAAATATGAATTCAAACTCCAAATTAAATAAGAAAACTCAAATCTTGAACTTAGCTAGAGAATAAAAATACCGGTAGCAATTGCAAAGCAGAATAATTAAATAAAGGAACTTTGAATCAGGTGTAAATATAATTTATTTTCCTTTGTTTCAAGACCAAGGATAAAAATAAAACCACAGCTTTTCTTTGGGCTAACCACAAAGCAAACTGAGAAAGTTTGCATAAATGCAGAGGAATGCATACGTGTCAAATAAACAGCCTAAGTAAACTTCAAACATCTTGGCTAACGTGGCAAACAAATTGCCTTACGAGGCTTAAAACAACCTTGCTCTGTGAAGAACAGCTGTATTTCTTCACAATGTGTTGCCAGAATGAGAGGTAACTAATTCATATTGACACAATTTGGAATTATGAAAATCAGAAATAAAGCTCAGATTATAAAAGCGTCCTATGAAAATTAAGTAGAACATGTGCTTGCTAAAAATAGAGATGCAAAAAATAAAAAAGTAGATCAGACTGTAAATTTATTAGACCTTTGAAATAACAAAAATAACAAAATCTCCCCTAAAACCATCAAGTCAAAGCAACATCAAAAATTTACTACTTAGTAAAACCCATTTGAAAACTAGATTTTAGGAAGAGTTTATGTACTAAAAATAATTTTAAAAATCATTAATTATGTTATTGGAAATATCAAATGTAGTTAAATTTTCAGTAAAGTTGTATATATTTCAAATATTTTACTCTTGATCCTAATATTAAACACCTTCCTTCTACAATAAAAGAAATAGCAGACTTATAGTTAATCTCTATGAGCAGTTAGGTCTAGGAGCCAGCTGATTACAATCCTTAATCCAACTCCTTAAGAACCATGTCTGGACGCAGTTCCTCCTCCAATCTGTCTTTTCATTCTGGTTTTTATGTTTGGACCATGAATACTTAATCTCCTGGTAAAATTTGTTTCTTCACTTCTAGAGGTTGCTAAATTCCAAACAGTCATGCAAATGGAACCAAGGATGAAATGTGCCAAACACCTTTTACTGTGGTCCACTAGATCGACCCTCTGAAGACAGTTCATAACTGCTAAACCCAACATGACTTCTACCTGAGGCCCCAAAGATAAGCTCTCTGAAGAAAATCCCTGACTGTTGTTTCTGCTACATTGACCCTTCTCAGCTTAAAGCACCAGATTCCATCTTTGACCCTTCTCTTCTAACCACAGTTAGGGATTCTTCCAGAGGACAGGGGATGCAGAAAATAGTTTAGTTTATAAGGTGGCTGGGAAGGGCCTGAGATAAGAGTTGCATGATCATCAGCCATACTGATAAGAATTAATATAAGAATCAACAGTGAACTAGGACTTCAGACAAGGATGAACTTCTTAGGCAACATGGAATACAGCCTTCTCCCTTCTAAAGAGAGCTACAACCACTCTCTAATATGTCACCACATTCTCAGAACTTTTAAAACACACAATAATCAGGTTTTTCCTCTAAAATTCCAGTTTGCTTTATACCCTATATGTTGAAGAACTGGATTAGAGAGAATGAGTTCCAATTGGTCATTTTAAAAGCACAGAGCCACCTGTGATAGGTAGTCACTACACAATTGAGCACTTCTTGTGCTCTTCTTATTTAGAATTAACTGAGTCAAGGGGCCATCGGACCACACATTCAGGACCCCTCCTGAAAATCTAGGAGCTATTCTTATATCCAATAAAAACTCTCCTAACTTCAAAAAAAATCTTTCTCCTTGTTTGTAACATAAAAACATGATATTTAGTAAGCCACCTATCACATAATGATAACATACACTACTTATTGCACCTGTGCAGTTTACCAGTTGTCTTTTCATTCCCCACACCAAATCTTCCTATACTCTTTTATTCTTCATTAAACTATTTTTCAAATGTTAGACCTCCATTTATTTTAATTATTATCATGCTCACTTCCCACAATGAACATTTCTTGTGCTTTTAGGTATATATTTTGTGAAATGTTTCTTGGCAAAGAAGAGAAACAAGCAGTAAAAATGGAGTCGTCTCATATGACTATAAATTAATCACTACAGAGTAAAGTACAGTCTTAGTATTTTAAGTTTATACTAAAAAAATTACATAAGAACAAAAGTTTTCAAATTCTTCAATGTATCTTAATCTGAAATTGGTTAACAAAATAAAACTGATGCAATAATGTTATATGAGATAAATAATAAATGATGATATGTTAGGAAATAAAGTTTTTGCTACTGATTTTTAAAGATTATAACAGATGCAGAAAAGGCATCTGATAAAATTCAGTACTTTTTTCATATTAAAAAATATATATGCTCAGCAAACTAGGAACAGAAGAGAATTTAACTTGGTTAAAAAAGGCCTCTATGAAAAAAACAACAGCTAACCTCATACTCAGTAGTGAAAAACTAATAGTTTTCTCCCTAAAGTTAGGAACAAGGCAAGGATCTCACCACTTCTTTTCAACACAGTATTGGAAACCCTAACCACTGCCATAAGGCAAGAAAAATACATTATAAAAAAATACAGATTGGAAAAGAAGTAAAAGTCTCTGTCTGCAGATGATATAACTGCCATATGAAAAATCCTAAGGAATCTTAAAAAAAAAAAGGCTACTAGAAATAACAAATGATTTTAAGTTATTGACAATTTGCATGTATCAGTTACTTTTCTCTTATTGCTGAGAGAAAATACCCAACATTCTAAATTGCATCACATATTCCAGATTCAGACACTTCTGAATGAATGAGGCTTTGGGGAGATACCTACACCCAAACCATAACATTGTGTTTAATCACAATTTTAAAATATCTGTGTTTCAAAAGTAACTGTTAAGGAAAATTAGAAGCCATAGCAAATAATGGGAGAATGTATCTACCAAACATATGTGTTAAAGAACTAATGTCTAAAATATACAATAACTTTTATAGCTTAGCAATAACTGGACAAATGACTTCATATTAAAATGGAAAAAATTTGAACAGATGCTTCATCCAAAGATATATGAATAGCAAATAAGCACATGGGAAGATTTTCAACATCATTACTCATCTGTAAAAATCAAATTAAAGCCACAATGAAATAACACTACACACCCACTAGCATGGCTAAAATTAAAAAGACTGAAATACCAACTGTTTGAGAGGATGTGTAGTAACTAAAACTCCTATCACTGGTGGAGAATACAAAATGTTGCAAACACTTTAGAAATGTTTGGCAGTTTCATACAGAGTTAAACTTACATTTACCATATGATACAGTTATCTGATTTTTCAGTGGAAAATATATGAAAATATATGTCCACATGAAAACTATCAATCACAAGTTTGCAGCAGCTTTAATAATTACCAAGGGCAAGCAACAAGTCAAATATTCATCAATTGGTAAATGAATAAATTAGGTTCTATCAAATCAACTAAACACTATTAAGCAATAAATAGAAGATCTATGCATCTCTAACACATATAAATCTCAAAAGCGTCATGCTAAATCAAAAGAAATCAAAAGACTACATTTATATGCCATTTATATTAAACCCTACAAAATGGAAAACTGTAATGACAAAAAGAATCAGATCAGTAGTTCTAAAGATCAGATGAAGAGGAATCAACCACAAAAAAGCACGAAGAAAATTTGGGGATGATAGAAAATTTGCAGGTGATGGAAAATCTGGAGGGTTTTATATTGTGGTGGTTGTTAAATAATTGCATACAATTTTCCAACCTCAGAATTCCAATAAAATTGGAATTTTATTGCTTAAAAATTGTATCTCAGAAACCTTAATTAAACAAAAATCCTTGTTCTACTGAGTTAAAATCCTATCTGGAGTAACAGTGTAATTATAAAACATTCCAAGAAGATATGACAGAATTTCTTGAATAAGTTTGCTAGAGCTCTGGGATGCTCTAAAAGTAGAAGTCGAGGAACAATGACTAACAGGCCCACAATGGCCTACACAAAAAGAGATAATATAAATTTTTATTTTCCCCATTAGTATCACTTCTCAAATACTTAGCTTACAGATTATCCTTTATGATGAACAAACAATTAAAAAGAAACATGAGGTACAGAGTTGCAGGTGGAAAAGACAAAAAAATTCTACAGATGGATATAAAACAATGTAAATGGTACTTAATGCCACAGAACAATATACTCAAAAGTGGTTCAAGTGGTAAATTTTATATGTATATTTATGAAATAAAAAATTTTTAAATGGGAAAAAAGAAGCATTACTAAGAAAATGTATGTAAATCTGGAAATCCATGAGAAGTTACAATTTAAAATAGTTCCTTTGGTTCCTGATCTATTTCATGAAATCAAAGTTAAAAGTGGTTACAGTATTAGGTATGATTCTACTAGTTAAAGGAAGTTGTGCTTTCCAATTCTTTCCAAGTGTATTTGTAATGATTAGGACTTTACCAAAGGACTGTTTTTGCTTAAAACAGTTTTAAGTGTCTACAGTAGTCAGGAAAAACAATGAAAGACAAATATCATATGAGCAAGGTTGGATTCAAGAAAGTTCTACATTTGGCCCAAATATAATTCATTTTGCCATCTAAATTAATCTGCAAACTGAACTCTGCATAAATATTCAAAACACGAGTAACAGTACTCTCCAGAGTTAAGTGAGGTTACAAGAATTGCCAAAATAAACATCAAATTTCATGCTATTTGGCCATTTGTTATGGATAAACTATGTGATCAGGCTAAATGATGTTTCAGACAATCATTACAATGTTTTGGTTTACCTGGATTCAGCTTATTTTGGTTTTGGGGTATTTTTTTGTTTTGTTTTTTTTATCGGGAATCAAACTCAGGACCTTATGCTTATGAGGCAGGCGGTGAATCATGTTAATAGTTAAACCAATTATTAATAATATCAGAAAAATCCCTGAATATAATTCCAGAGATGGTAAAGATGTAGTAATCTAGCTAGACCTGGCATGACTTATTTATTAAAAATAGCATGATGAAATCTTTTTCTTTCAAAAAAATAAGTTCTAAAGGTACATGTCCAACATAGGAAAGAACATGTAGATATAAGGCAGACTTCTGTACAATCTGGGGAACAAGTTCTAAGTTAAAGCCTAAAAGAATTTTAGTAAAATAATTTCAATCTTGAGCAGAGAATACATGGTAATAGTAGCAGTAGTTATTATTAATAACAGTAGAAGTAGTGAACTCTTTAACAGTACTTCCCATTTGCCAGACACGGGCCCTAAATACGACACTGAGGCAGGCAAACCATGGTCTCCATTTTACAGAAATGAGGAAACAGGATCAGGAAGATGAGGTAACTTTCCCATTGTAACCCAGCTACTGGGTGGCAGACACCTCAGCCTGTCCTGTTCCAAGTTCAGAGTTCTTGCTCTTAATTATATTACCTGTCTCTGGAAAATGCCACTGTTTTGCTTGGAACCAAGAAGTTTAAAGGAACTGCTCTAATTGTAGACTAAACTGAAGAATAATATTAGAACTAGTAAGAAATGAAGAAACGCTTTCAACAAAGAAAAGACACCATATACTGGGCACTTTACATTTTAGCAAAGTAAATAACTGATTACAACAAAGTAAGGAGATTTACAGACTCTGAAATTCACCATAATCTTGTGTTTTTAATGAAGTTTGTTCAATTATTTCTTTGAGTTTAAAAGGCAATGATATAACATATAATCACATGCAAAAAAATAAACATTATTTGATTGCAGCATTGTTAAGAATTCAATTTAGTTCCTTCAAAAAAATTTAATAAGCATTTATGTTCCAAGGCACAATGCTAAGCATGGGACATATAAAAGATGAATTTATTAAATATCAAAATTTTTAAAAATAGTTTGTCCTCAAAAAAATCTTGTAATCTATACTAACCCTTTACAAAAACTCCCATTTAACAATTGCTAAGACACTGTTCAATGAGATTAAATGATCTGTTTAGGATCCAGGCTAATAAATACCCAAGACAAGATTTAAACTCCAAGCCACCACTATTTAACCTATATACTTTAGTCTATAGTAAGGTAATAGTGTTTGTTTTTACAACTAACTTCAATAAACATTCCTGGATTTGCTTTAATATTTTAGAACTGATTTTTCGCTGAAAACCTGAGAACTTTAAAAGGGGAAGTGTAAATTCTAGACTAATTATTGGGTTGCAAACTTTATATAGATTAGTAGAAGTACATCACAAGTGTCACACATGTCATAAAATAGTTTAACATTTGAAAATATGCACTGCAGTGGTCTACAGATGGGTATGGCCCTGGGGGAAACACAGAAGAGGTTGTTACTTGCAACAGAAGTTCCCAGTCTTTAGAGTTGAAATTCCTCTCACTTAGAGCTTTTTTTTTTTTTGGTACTGGAAATTGAACTCAGGTCCTTGTGTTTGCAAGGCAGGTGCTGGAACCACTGAGCTAAATCCCCAGCCCCTCAGAGCGTTAGGCACAGCAAAAAAGTTACCAGCAAGTAGCAATAGGAACGGGGCTGTCAGTAGCTGACATAAGCCCATTAATTAAGTATATTCTACAGTAGGAAAAAAATGTATTGACAGAACATTCTACTGCTTACCTAAAAGGGACAAGATATTAAAGATACCACTCTTTAAAGAGAGGCTCCTATTAGTAGCAGATGTAGTAAACTTATCTAGCAGTATATTATTTTAATATGAACTAAAAGTACACATTTATCATGAATCCACTTGCCATCTTAAAACCATTAACCAAGATTTATTAAATTATGCTTTGCCTAAACTGAAGCTATTTTGAAAGAAATATTAAAGAAATGACTGAAGTCTTGAAAAATTAATTTGAAACTGAGTTTTCAATATATTTATACCCAAAACTTCATCAATAAAATATTCTAAAAATATTAGAAAGATTAAAAAGTGCTCTTACCAAATGTAGAATATAAAACAGAACAAGTATTATCATATATAAAATGTTTTAAAAATAGAAAATAGGACTGGGGATTTAGCTCAGTGACATAGCGCTTGCCTTGCAAGTGCAAGGTCCTGAGTTCAATCTCCAGTACTGCAAAAAGAAAAAAAAAAATGCACAAAATATATATTCTTAGATGTTCACAGGTAACAGCAATGATGTTAATATATGAAAATATTTGGTTAATATATAATAAAAATGGATTCACAGAACTAGTTGAAAAATATTTAAAGCTGAATTAAAAGTTATCTGCCAAACTTTTACTAATTACATTTTATAGGCTGTAATCATAGAAGAAAATCTGTGTATGTATTTGAAAATGTAAAATCATTGTGATAGTTGGTCTTAGTGGCGCATACCTGTAATTCCAGCACTCTGGGAGAGTGAAGTAGAAGGATCACAAGTTCAAAGCCTGCCTGGACAACTTAGTGAAATCCTAACTCAAATTTAAAAATAGGGGATGCGGAGACTGGGGATAGAGCTTAGTACAAAGGCCCAGGGTTCAATCCCCAGTACTGGGAAAAACAAAACAAAACAAAAAGTCAGAGGGTTATAAGAAGTAATTCTCAGGAAATTTTGATTGAACTATTCTCAAAATTGAACTATTCTTAAATTTATATAGAAAACTTTTTTCCAATACCAAGAATCAAACTCAGGACCTTGTGCTTGCCAGGCAGGCATGGCCACAATGAGGCTGAGCTACATCCCTGACCCTGGAAAACTTACTTTTAAACTAAAATATGTTTTCCATTTCATGTAGATTGTTGCATAGTAGATTTCCCAAACATCTTATCTCATAAAACTGAAACTGCTATTTCATCAGAAGGGAGCTCTAAAACATGTAAAAACAGAGGATAGGTGATGGTTTATCTTTTTTAAGCAAAGTATTTCTTTTTTTTTTTTTTTTAAGGATTTCTCTATAGAGTCCACAAAGTAATATTACAGTTTCTTTTAAAGTAAAGGAATTTCTCATAGCACCAAAGATAGTATCTTATTCATTTTTACATTCACAATATCTACCTAAAGAACTCAGTGAAAGTTACCAGTGCCCAAGAAAACTTTAAATACAATATTTCATAATTTAATTTTCTTACCTACTCAATAAAATGGCTCCCTGAAAAACCACCACATGAATACTCTGTTAGCTTGTTTGTCCTGCTTTTTTTTTAACAGGCATTCTGTTTTTTAAAATTAATTTTATTGGTACATTTTAGATATACATAATGATCACATTCATCATAGGGAATTTGTACCTATACATGATGTATCTTGATTCTTCTTTTTTCCCCAAACCCCTCCCATCCCTTTAATTTCTCTTAACCTCATTTACAAAAGCTCTGTTTCCATCTTCCCTGCTTTTTAAAACTTTAAAATAATGTGCTGGTAATTCATGTTTCAAATTTCCCAGTTGACCCTACTCACATAATAAATTCATATAAAGATAACCTTTCTACTTACCATGTAGTTACCATAAGCATGATCAAACATTTCCAGTACTTGATTCCTAATTTTGAAAAAACAAAAAAGGAGAAAATTATATCTTATTTATTGTTTCAGAAAGATAATTCTTCCTCATAAAAACACACCAAGAAAAAAAAAGGTAATATTTAGTTAGGGGGAGACACAGAGTCAAGAAATACATCAGTTATTAGACAAGTTCAAGAACTCACACAAAGAGCTGGTCCAAACTTTTACAATTCCTAGAAAATTATATGAAACTCTTTTACATTTTTCCTAAAACAATCTGTTGAATGATACCTACGACAATCAAAGGAAAGGTAAACTGATGCTGAAAAACAATTACTATACTTCTCAACATAATTATGTAACATGTGTCTTGAAGGGGAAATACTGCTAGAGAGCCCCCAAAGGAAATAATTAGTAGTATCATTTACTGATTATCCTGTATGTTCTACTAAAAGAGAGGTAGGATGACTGATAAGAAACAGGAAACAATATTTTATCAAGCCTCTGCCTTTCCCATTAAACTGAATAAAACTACTAATGCCTAGTTTCAGTACGTATTGTTTGCCGTATATTAAAAAGATATACTTTATGATACATAGTCTCCTCCCTCAAAAAACTGAGAAAAAATAGCTTTCAGCTCTATAATGAGAAATCTAAGACTCAAAATGAAATTTATGTGGTTTGGCTTATCTATTTCTTAGACTCTCCAAGATAGTTGCTTAAAATGGGTATTTCATATCCCCCTACTTGACTAAAAATCCTGTAAATCTGGAACTAAGGAATCAGTCTGTCTCTAAAATATTCATATTCAAGGGCTGGAGTGCTGCAGGAAAAGCAGATACTCAATTTTAAAAAGTATGTCTTTCTTCATTTTTAATAATGTCTGTAAGTCAGCTTTTTCTAAAGTTCTGTTGCCTGCCAACTCTACAGTAACTCGACTGTTTTATTCTTTTTTTTTTTTTTTTTTTTTTTTTTTTTTTTTTGGTAGCAGGGATTGAACTCAGGACCTTGCACTTGCAAGGCAGGCAAGATGTCACTGAGTTAAATCCCTGGCCCTAAATTCATTTTTAAATAAAAAGATAACAAAACCCATATATTCCATGAAGGATAGGACTAAATGTAATTAATTACACAGTCCACAGCTCACAGAAGGCAAACAATTGAGCAACTGCTTGCCATTAACAATTCCAATTCTTTTTTTTCCCCTTTAACCTGTTTGGTTTAGGGGTGTAGAGAAAGGGGGTATGACATTTTCTGTGTTTTATCATAAATCATTATTTGAGCTTTCTTTAAAATCTCACAAATAAGCCTAGTGAATCAGAGTTCAGTTTTCTGAAAATTCCCAAAGGGGAAAGCAGCCATGTGATTATGTAGTGGTTTGTGTAAGACTCTTTACCCTTACTGCATAGTGGGGCAATCTAAATTAACAAGGCTAAATAACTCATTTCTCTTCTGCAAACTTATGTCAAAATGTAAGGAGAAATTTCAGGTCAATTTGGTTGGGTTTTTCCAGTTAAAAATTAATTCTATAGTGGGCATGGTGGTTATACCTGTAATCCCAGGGCTCTGGGAAGCTTATATTTCTCTTCTAACCCTTAAGAAATGCAGCATAGAGGAAAGAGTATGGGCTCTGCGGTTAGTTTGAAAAATAGCTCTATCAATTACTAGCTTTGCAATTCCCTACAAGTTAACCTGAAGTCTCATATTTTAGCAAAATGGATATCCCACCCATCTTATGAATGAAAAGGACTACACAGATGATAAAATACTACTTTACATGTTTGTAAAGTACCCAAAGAATGGGGTATTCAGTAAAAACATTATCAATGATACACTGGATTCGTAAGAGAATATTTAGGATATTTATTAGAGCTTACTGGTAATTGTTTTGATAGTTAATATGTCATCTTCCACTAAGCATCCTCTTTTACAATTTTATTTAAAAATTAATACAAAGATTCATGTAATGATTTAAAGAAGCATTTAAAGGGGGCATTTATAGAAGAACATATATTAAAACCTGATGGGACCAGGGATTTAGTTTAGTGGCACCGTACCTGCCCTGCAAGCATAAGGTCCTGAGTTCGATCCACCATACCAAAACAAAAATAAACCTGATGGTTCCACCTCCTTTTCATCCTAACACTATGACATATATTATCTTTCTACTTTTTTCCAAGCTAACCTTTTGTTTACAAAAACACAACATGGTATGACAACATATACATGTGCCTATATATATATAGATAGATATATATTTCCTCAATTTGCTTCTTTTCGGGGGGGCGCTCTTGGGAATAAATCCTGGATCGCCTTCTAATAACATACCTCGGTCTTCTGAACGCAAGGCCCCAGAAAGGAATAAAAGCTGAGAATCAATAGCAAGTGCGCAAAAGTATGAACAGAGAAGTCACAGAAGAGGAAATGAGATAAACATGAAAACTTACTCAACCTCATCAATGTGAGAAATGCATGAAAAGGATGCAACATATTCAACCATTTCTCTCATAGGAACAGTACTGTTCTTTCAAAATGAGCACCTTTGTACATCTATCTCTACATTAACAGTGCTTGTATTTCTTTTCTTGGGGGGGGGCCTGGAGATTGAACTTAGGACCTTGCGCTTGCGAGCAGGTGGTGGAACCATTGAGCTAAACCGCCGATCCAGTGCTTGTGTTTCTATCGGGTAGATTCCAGGGATAGGAATGACGTATCAAGAAGTATGCAAGATTTAAATTTTAGGAGATACTGTCCAAAAGTTACGTTAATTTACATTCCCAGTAAGGTTTTCTTCTTTCGTACCTTAAATAGCCAAGACTGTATACCCGAGTTTCGTATTTACTAATCTGACGAGCAAAAACAGCTATCTCGTTTTAATTTGCATTTCTCGCATGGATGAGGTGGAGTAACTTTTTATGTTTATCTCATTTCCGCTTCTCTGACTTAACTGTTCATGCTTTTGCCCACTTGCTATTGATTCTCAGTTTTTATTCCTTTCTGGGGCCCTGTGCATAATACTATTACTGACTGAATTAAACGCTGTAAATATAACTTGAGTTTTATGACACTCTGAAGACTGATAAAACTACCGTGAGTAAAGTAAGTAGGTGCACTTAATTATGGCTTTTGAATACCAACAAATAGCCTCTACTACTATGAAAAGGCAGTATAGGAAAACCCTGCAAGGAAAGGGCAAAATTTGTGAAGTTCAAGTTCCAACGAACAGCCCTCTTTACAAGTGTAAACACCATTTCCTTAATTATGTCAGGCCAGCAACATTTTTCCATCTGGTAGCTAGCTCACTTGTGCGAGAAACTCAACCATGCCTCCGTCGGAAAAGCAGCCGCTGGACTTTCGCGCGCAGCCACACAGGTGATACAGCCCCCTTCACCCGCCACGGGCGTGACAGCGGCGTCAACACACCAGCTGGCCTCAAGGAACTCGCACCTGTCACCGACCTCCAGGGCGACACGGGGACAGACCCCCATCTTCCCGGACCCTGCCCACCCGCCAAGATCCTCGCTCAGTAGCAGCTGTTCCAATCGCGAGTGGAGACGCCACCGCGCTCGTGGGTTGCAATGACAGGCACCCCGCCCTTGGTCAGCTCTACCAGGAAACCCATCCAGACTGCCAAACACCCTTACCCGAGCTTCTGCTTCTCCTCCCTACTCATGGGTGCGGCCCCCGCCGTCCACACAGACGTGGCCGACACCAGGTAGAGGGCGGCCGCAGCGGCCACCAGGCTCCATGGAGCTCGCTGGGGAACCGGGGACCCACAGCCCAGGCCGC
>NW_022900923.1:27096687-27112114 GCF_012274545.1 Fukomys damarensis
GCTCCTGTTCGCTGGCGCCCCGCAGCTCTCTTCGGCCCGAGAGCTTAAGTCAGCCGCTAGTTTCTCTTCCCGAGGGTGAGGTTTCCCTGCGGGCTGACTGGGTGAGAGCTTTGTCTCCGCAGCTGCAGAATGATTTGGGCAACGGTGTTGGAGTAGTCCTCTGCCCTCTGTGAAGTTAAGAAACTCGAACACCTCTGATGTTATCTTGCTGAGAGTTTTATTTGCGTTATCTCAACTGGCCGTCTCTAACAGGTAAGTACCACCATCCTCCCCCTTGGCGCGTGTGGAAACCGCAGCTTAGTAAGGTTGATTGACAAGCCCGCGTCCACGCTGCTTCAGGCTTGCGTTCCAGCCAGCCTCGGATTCTGCAGTCCTGAATGTAATCACTGAGCCGCGAAGACAGAGGCGGTCACCTACGGTCTAGGGCATGATTAATAGTAGTTATCTAAAAAGCTCATGAGCCGTGCGCGCCCCCACCCCCAAAAATAGAATGTTAGAGAAGAGATTGGCGCTTTCAGTTTGTGATGACTGATTCCCAGGTTAACCATTGGTAAAACAATCATTTCCTTTTGGAAAAGCAGTTTTGCTTTCTGTTGTGCTAATTTAGTAGCTAGGTGGGGATTGGATGTGATCTCTGTGAATACAATAAACTGAATACACATTCCCTTCCACAACACTCAGCTCTAGAAATTTTCTTTCTTGGTTTCTGTCACCTCATTTCTTACCTCTCTTACTATTCAGGCAACATCAGTGACTGTTCCTTCTTTTCCTACTTTCTTAAAGTACAGATGTTCCCTTACAGTTTTCTTTTTATCCTTTTTTTTCCTCTTTGTATTCTAATTATTCCTTAGTGATTTTTTTATGTGGATTTGATACAGGGATGATACAGAAGATGAAATAGGACCGCTAAGTGATGTAATTCCCAACCTATTCGACAGCTGATACACCGTGTTTTCTAAAATTGAAGAATGAATTCTAGGAGCAACAGAGGTTACAAGTAGAAAACATTTATTGACAGGATTGCTCCTGAAAGGCAGGGGCGGTTCCGAATGGGTAGCAGAGCACCTCATATTTCAGGGGAAGTTTTATAAAGCAAAAACTGTGTGGGTACAATGTGAGTAAACATATGGACAACCAATAAGGTTACAAGGGTAGTCGCTTAGGTAATAGTGATCCAGTGGGGGAACAAGTCTTGTGACACGTGTGCATAGAAAGAACAAAGACTTTTTCTAGAAAATGATGGGTCCAGAGGTCATTGTCACCAACTGAGGTGACTAATGTCTATTTAGACTTCATTAGGCCCGGTGTCTTGTCAGGTCACTTATCTTGTCCTTTGGGGAAGTATGTAGGCCTGGTCATTTAATCTTTATCTTGAGGCCTGGTCTCCAACATATGGGTCTCCTGCTATGGTTTTAAGATGTTTTGGTGTTTTGCGCTGACTCTGTTGAGGGCCCAGCCCTGTCTGACTGCCTATAACTTAGCTGTCCATAATAGATTCAAACATCATGTCTCTGTGCTTTTCTATATCAATATCTGTCCTGATTATTACATTACATTTCTACCTTCCCAATAGAAATTTCTTTATATCTAACCCAAGGATGTCTCAAATGTAAAATGATTGAAATTAATGTGCCAATTATCTTCAGTTTGTCCACAACCTTCATTGCTGATATCCAGTTAGTTGCCAAATTACACAGATTCTACCTCTGCTGTCTTTCATATCACTACCTTTGTACTCCCACTTGTGTTCAGTTGAGCTTTACCTCTTTTGAGAATGACTGCAATCCTTCTATGTGATTTCCAGGACGCCTTTCTCTTAAACATTACTACCACAGTGGCATTCAAGGACATCTGCAAACTCTGAACATTTTGTCTCTCCCTTCTGTACTGCCCTGCCTCATATCCTGTGCAATAACTGCCCTGTGAGGTGTCAAAAGACCGGTGACTATTTTGCCAATAGACCAGGAATGTAGAAAAGGCAAGAGTTTATTTAGATCTGGGTAAACTGTACAGGGGAACAGCAGGTGAGTTCTCAAAAGAGGAAATCACAGTCAAGGTGAGAGATTGGGATTTTTTTGTTTGTTTGTTTTTTAAATAAGAGTTTAGACAAGCACATTATCCAGAGAAAGTCTTTCTGGATCATCCAGCACCCACCGTATCTTTAGAAGAATCTGCATTGTGTTCAAAATTACATGTTTACAATTACAGTTTTGACAGGATCATTTCCTCTGGCTTACAGAGGTTATTTAACTTTAGATAAGGAGGTAATAGGGAGTTGTTCTAGCAAGATGAATCAGGACTCAAATGGAAAACATGGAGGAATGGATGGGGCTTACATCAGAAGGTTTGTTGCTGTCTTATTACTGCCTACCAGAGTGGAATGTCTTTAACCAGAGCTTCTTTCTTAAGAGTTTTAAACCTTTTATTCCATGGGCTGCCACTACAATAACTAAATAATCATCCTGCATGTTTTCTGTACCTTTGTTCATACTGTCCCATCTGCCACACTACCGCCTTTGTCTGTAAAACAGCCACAGTGCATTAAGGCTTGACTCAGATCCCATCTCTGCAAATCCATCTCTTCAGACGTGGCATTGTACATCTCCTGCTATAGATGTTCAGTAAATATTGAGAAATACTAATTATTTTAGTGTTTTCATCTATAAAATGGAAATAAGGTAGTCATTCTATAAATTTAGTCTTTTCTTCTTTTTTTTTTTTTGGTACTGGGGATCGAACTCAGGACCTTGCACTTTCAAGGCAAGTGGTGGAACCACTGAACTAATCCCTGGCTCCATTCTATGTATTTATATGGAACCTATAAAAACACATGAGGTCATTTCTGAACAGTGTTTAATGTTGTCCTTTGTACAAACCTGTAATCCTGCATTAGTTCAAGTGGATCCTCTTTGGCAGCCTTAATGATGAAGTTAGCCAAATAAAGACCTGTGAGTTGATGTTTGCTCTGGCGTAGAGAATATAAGCTAAAGGTCAACACCCGTCACCCATTTTTAAAAACTAAAAGGAAAATAGTAACTTTCAGTTATGTTGAAATGTAGTCAACTCAGTTATTTTGAGTGGATTGTCAGTGTTCTTTTCCTGTCTGAAGTTCCAAGCCTTTATAAGAAGTCCAAATTCACTATTAACTATCATTAAGACAGTCTACTAAAAAAGGAGAATTACCAGCTTTTAATGTTTAGCAGTATCTGCACCTTGTTGGTTTTTTTTTTAAGCAAACGCTTCATTTTTAAGTGTATAATGAGAAGCCAGAACATATTTTTTATTGTCTTGCTAAGTAGTAAGCATCTGTTTCTCCCTACTGAAGTTCAGTTTCTAGCCAACTATTGTGTCCACTTTTTACTGACCTCTACAAAACTATCAAGTAGAAAAGCTGTTGTTGGGCCAGGGTTTTAGCTCAGTGGTTCTGGTGCCTGCCTCGTAAGCGCAAGGACTGGAGTTCGATACCCAATACCCGCCCCCAAAAAAGAAAAGCTGGTGTGGCCTAAAAAGTTTGGAATTTATTTAATTTTCCACCTATGGAAATGAAAGAAAGATATATTTACAAAGTGCATTTTGCTTTTAGCTCCTTAATGGGAACAATATAAATTCTTACCAAATTAACATTGTATAGACATGAGGAATATTTACATCCATTATTTTTTATCTATGATTTTTGTTTTGTTTTGTTTTTTGAGACAGGGTCTCACTATGTAGTTGAGACTGACCTGGAACTCATTATGTAGCCCAGGGTGGTCTCGAACTCACAGCGATCCTCCTGCCTCAGCCTCCCAAGTGCTGGGATTACAGGCATGTGCCACCACGCCCGGCCATTCGTTCATCCATTAGTTTTTAAATGTATACACTAGTGATAAAAAGGATGTGGGAGTTAAGGGAGGGAGTGTTCTGTTAAATGGGGGCAAACACTGGAGGAAAGCAATTGAGAATGACAGACAAGGATTGCTAAGAATTTGGATCAGATTTTAGATGTGTAAAGCCCATTGAAAATGAATAAGAGCCATTTATAAAGTCCTTTAACACACTGAGTTTGTTTACACAGATTTGTGACTCATGTATATATAAACATTCACTTTCCTGCCTGGATGTGCAGAGGTTAGGGAGGGACAGGAGTCATGGCTAGATAACCTAAGGGAAAGACTGCACTTTAACATTATGGCTTAGAAGAAGTCCTTGGAGCCTGAGACCAGCAGAGCAAGACTAGCCACAGTTGCACCTAAATGATTTCTTTTTTTCTTTTTTGCCAAAACATTTACTGATACATTTTAGATATACATAATGATAACATGCATCATAGGAAATTTGTACCTGTACATAATATATTTTCCCACCCCCTCCCTTAATACTACAAATCTAATCACTCCTAAAACTCTAGCATGGAATTTGGTAGTAGTGATTTTGTTGTTGTTCCAGTTGCTTTTTTCATTAGTTGGTAGTATCTGGAATTTACAGAACACCTGTCCTCTTGAGAACTCAGTCTTGCAAACATTAAATCAAGACAGCAACTATTCTATATTCACAACTAGGGACTGAAAGGGGGTATTTTGTGAGAAAAAGTACTCAGTGAATATTGTGGGCTGACTCCCTTTGTGGCTACCATCCAAATTCTAAGAAGAGAGTGAGGATTTCTAATGACATATTATCCCCCAAAGATGTCCCTAGGGCTTCTGTCATGATTTGAGATCGTCAGAATCACTTCCACTTCACTTTATCTTATTTCTCTGATTGGCACCAGCACCAGCTCAAGGGAGAAATCCTCCATTATGCTGCTAAGCTCACTTAACATAACTGGCTTTCTCATCTGGTCAGCATTTTCAGTTTGTGTGTCACAAATAAAGCCAAGTCTTCCTGACTCTTCCTCTGGTCCCTTTTCTAAATCTTCATTTTTGCATCACCAGTATAGTCTCCACTTATCAGTTCAGTGTGACCACAAGGCTTTAAGTCAGCACTTTTCAGTAACATCCTACACAGGTATAATACAGGCCAAGAGTAATAGCTGTGAGCCAACTCTGCTACCTAAAAGCTATATACCCTTAATGTAATTACTATATTTCTTCATGCCTCAATTTTGTGTTTTTTCTCTAAATGTATTGAACAGTTGAGAGTTTTTGTTTTTTACAAGCAGGGCTTTTAGTATTTTAGGTGATAAGCCAGTGTTAGGGAAGATTTGTCATGGTTTAAAAAAATAGCATAAGCATTTCTTACCTTTTTTTGCAGATTAATCAATCTCCTTGTGATGTGTTAAAATCAAGGCATAAATTCCAATTACAAGATTATATAACTTTTGAGAGATGTGGTTTTGAATAATGTTGCCCTCTTAAAATGCACCCTATTTTTCTCGGGATCAGCCAGTGAGGTAAGTGTAGTCACTTTGAACAAGAAAATTTTCTATTGCTAGTCCACTGTTAAAGATTAATAGACTTCATTATTATTATTTGCAGAACTAACTCTAATGCATATTTTCAGTGTCTTCTTAACCCTTCTCCTGGGGATTACATCCAATTTTAATGTCCTATTTGGGTTATTGCAATTCCCTACCCTAGTGTCTATTGATTTTTTTCCTGTTTTTTTTTTTTTTTTTTTTTTTTTTTTTTTCTTTTTTTTTTTTTTTTTTTTTTCCTTCATGTCACTTTATATCATTTCCTTCTGTTGGGCATGTGTGAGCATACTTTGTGTCTACTGCTGAGCATTGAACTTTGAATAAGATGACTTATGTCCTAGCCCTAGATCTGCCATTTGCCACTCTGTGCAAGTTAGTTTCTCTGATATCCATTTTTTTGTTTTGTTTTGTTTTGTTTTTCTCAATTTATGTGGCACACTCCTATAATCCCAGCACTTTGTAAGGCTGAGGTAGAATTGAAATTTCAAGCTCAGTGTGGGCAACTTAGTGAGACCCTGTCTCAAAATATAAAAGGGCTGGAGATATAGCTCTGGGCAGAAGCCTTGGGTTCACTCTTCAGTACAACCAAGGGGCGGGGGAATTCTCTCTGCTTCCCCGCTGCCATAATGTAAGAAGTTCTCTACCATGCCCCTCCTGCCATGCCATACTACCTTGAAGACAGCCAATTATGGAATGAAACCTCCACAAACTATCCTAAACCAGACACTGGAAGTCTCAATGAAAACAGAGCAAAAAAAAAAAAAAAAACTTTCTTGTCTAGTAGAAAGACCTGGAGAAAAGCAGCCATGCAAGACAGAAAAAATTTGATACAGTAACCACTCCATTCCACCAAAACACATGCGCAAACACCATAGTGCTACTCCCCCACTGCTCCAAAGGCTGAATGAAAAGTGTGTGGACCTCCACCTTTGACAGACTTCAGGAAGACATCTCTCCCTATCCTCTACACCTGGGAGATATAGAAGGCAGAATGGAGAACCAAGGTTTTCATCCCTTTTGGTGGTAATAAGCAACTCTTCCCAAAGCTATTAGCTGA
Source organism: Fukomys damarensis (assembly GCF_012274545.1). Taxonomy (NCBI): domain Eukaryota; kingdom Metazoa; phylum Chordata; class Mammalia; order Rodentia; family Bathyergidae; genus Fukomys; species Fukomys damarensis. The sequence continues at coordinate 27,103,140 of NW_022900923.1, forward strand.
GACCAAGCTGGAACCTAGAGCCTTGACTCCACTGGTGGTAAAGAGGCATTGTCTTCTTCCTTGCTGGGGTGTATGCGATGAAGCTTAATGGAGTGAAGAATTTGATGACCTCTTGTTTCCCCTTCATTGGCCAGGGTGAATACAGCAGAGATTCAGTGGATAGCCTACTCAGCTGCCCCAACCCAGGTATAATAAGATCCTCCTTTCCCCAGTGTGTATAGAGGGTGAGCAGAGAAATAAAGACTTCCACCCCCACCTGGCAGTAATGAAGTGGTAACTCTTTCATTCACTGGATTAGTGTGATGAGGAGGGTACTAAATCACAAGATTTAAACAAGGAAGGGCCAGGGATTGAGCTCAGAGGTTCTGCCTCCTGCCTCACAAGTGCAAGGACCAGAGTTCAATCCCTACTAACAACAACAAAAAAAAATTTAAACAAGGCCCTGAGACTTATACAAAGTATCTGTGTTCCAATTGAAAATAATTTGCCATACCAAGAACCCGGAAGATGTCAAACTAAGTGGAATAATGAGCAAATGCCAATATTGAGAAGACATTGAATTATCTGACAAGAATTTTAAAGCAGTCATCATAAAAATTCTTCAAGAATTTACAAATACTCTTGAAACAAGTGAAAAACATGAAGTCTTGGCAAAGAAATAAATCTTGAAATAGAGTAGACCTTTGACTTACGAACTCAATTTGTTCCTGAGGGGTGGTTATAACTCAAGTTGGTCAATAGCCTTCAAAGTCACTTTGCTGTATAATTTTAGGCCACACTTTCTTCTAGGAAGATATCAAGTGTCCTTAGAAATTGGCTAAGGATCTCCCAATCCCACATAGGAAAAGGATGTTATAATATTCCTTCCAGAACTCTTTAAGGGTTAAATCTGTATCTCAGACCATCTGGAAGCACAAGCATTTGGGTCATAACTAAAGACTTTGGTCATAAGTTAAAACTAAAATTGCATTCGTAATTCAAGTTGTTCGTATGTCAGACTGGCTATAACTCAAGGATCTGAATATCACCAAACGGAAATTTTCAATCTAAAAAAATACAATAATCAAAATTGAAATGCTTGATAGATAGGTGCATAGTTAGACAGTAATGGAAAGAATCAATGAATTTGCAGAGACATAACTATAGAAATTATCCAATCTCAACAATGGGAAGAAAATAGCTTAGAAAAGATAGATGAACAGAGCTGGGCATGGTAATCCATGCCTGCGGTCCCATATACTCAAGAGGCCAAGGCAGGAGGATTGACAATTTGGAGCCAGCCTGGGCAACTTAGACCTTGTCTTTAAAAAAAAAAAAAAAAAGTTAATAGAGTTGAAACTGGCGGGACCTTTTTCTTTTTTTTTCACTCCCAGAAGTAGAGAGAAGGGTGAGCTGAAAAGTACTTGAAGAAATAATAACTAACATTTTCCAAAAACTGGCAAAAACCATACATTTAGAGATGGAAAAAGTGTAGCAAACCTCAAATGGGATAAACCCAAACAAATTCATGTTAAGACAAACTAGTCAAATTTCTGAAAAATAAAGTCTTAAAAGAAGCGAGTCAGAGATGACAATTTACCTACAGGAAAAGACAATCCCAATGACAGTGTCTTTCTAAAACCACGAAGGCCAGAAGAATGACAAAACATGTTTCAAGTGCTGAGAACAATCTACATCCAGCAAAAATGTATGAATAAAGAAGTCAAGGGACTTTTAAAAGCTGCTTTTGCTGAAAGCACTGACTCCATTTGGGCCTGCAGATAGATGTAACTACAAACAAGATAAGTTTGGCATTTCTGCCTTCCTGTTGTTTCCTGACTCTTTTCTCTTTTAAATTTGGGGTCAGATTCTTGCCCAACTCTGCATATAGACAGTAATCATTTAAGGAGTGTTAAACTGATAATACTGACGATACAAGTTTGACTAGACCTAATTTCATCCAGTCTCTCTGCTGTCCTTCAACACTGAAGGCACCAAGATAAAAGTAAGATTATTTTCAAGTTTTACAGGGACATCATAATCAACAGATTTCAACCACCAGCTTTTACTTTTGTGTGTGTGTGAGGGGTTTGTTTGTTTGTTTGTGTGGGGTAGTACTGGGGGTTGATCCCAGGGCTTTTACACTGAGCTACATCATCATCCCTTTTTATTTTTAATTTTGAGACAGTCTTGCTAAATTGCCCAGGGTGGGCTTGAATTTGCAGCCCTCCTGCCTCAGCCTCTGAGTGCTGATATTACAGCCATATACCACCATGCAACCACTAGTTTTTATAGCATCATATAGACCCGCTAAGTGGTCCCTAGAAGTCTTCAGTCACTGCCTTAAACCTGAAGCAGAATGCAGTCACTGACCCACCTAACTCTTGTTTTTCTCCTCTGGCCTATTTTCTCTAAGTCGTTTCTTTTCCCAGCTTATCTCAAGCTCTAAGAAATACAAGCCTTGTAGGCAGTCATCTTCCCTCACACTGACATGATCCTGTAGAAACAGATTTGAGATACTGATAAACTAAACCCCAGTTTGACTAAGAGTGCCTGACTCTGCATATTTTGTCTTGTACTATAGTACTTCCACTATATAATACTGGAGCTGCTGTCAGTGCCTTGAATACAGGTTTCTTAGGAGGTCAGTAGACCTACTAGAGTTTGGTATGACTACATCAAAAGTAAATTCTTTTCAGTTTCACTTACATACATGCACACATACACACATACAAAAGACCAGAGGTTCCACAAGTGGTTTAAAAGGGGAAATAACTGTTAGTTGAATCATGTTTATTTTAGTAAATAGTTATAGGAGGTGGGTGAAAATTATCCCTAACCACTTAATAACAAGTTAACAAACCAATCTTATGCTCATTTTTGTCTCATATTTATTAAACATTTGTTATCAAGCAAAGACAAGGTACTACATTCCTCCTATTCTGAATTTGATTAAATCCCAGCACTGTCCTTTCAGATTCTGCAACCATGACCTTGCATGGAAGATTCATTGGAGCAGCCAGAACAAAGCATCAGGCAACGGGAAGTCCAGCTCTTTGCTACTTGTTCATGCAAGGGTGGAAGAGTCTTAAATATTTCAGCCAGTTCACATATCTTGGGAATCAGTAATAGTATCAACGAGAGCGCAGCATTTGAATCCTGAAGGTGATTTCTGGACTCTGGAAGTTGCAGGGCCTAAGAGGGTATCAGAACATATATAGTAATGTTGCCTCAAAAGAGAGTTGAGAATTCCCAGGCACGAAGTAGAACTTCACAAGTTAGGAATACCTTTCAAACCAATCTCTCAGCCTGGAAAGTAAAACAGAAACCAAGTGACGCAAAGACCATCTTGAAACAAAATCCAGTGGAAGCTCATGAACATACAGATGATCAAGCTGAAGACACTCTCCAAATAGCAGTGGGATACTGTGAGAAAGGTCCCATTAAAACTTCATGCAGTAAAGATAAAATTTTGGAAAAACACTTGAAAACTGTGGAAAATGTAGCTTGGAAAAATGGGTTGGCTCCAGAAGCAATAGACATTTTACTGAATGTGGCACTCAGTGGCAAATTTGGAAATGCTATAAACACACGGATATTGAAGTGTATGGTTCCAACAACTTTAATATCAGGAAATTCTGTGGTTAAAGCAGTCTCCTGGCTCTGTGTTGGCAAGTGTTCTGGTAGCATCAAGGTACTTTTTTATCGTTGGTTGATTGTAATGTTTGACTTCATTGATCATAAGGAACAAATTAACTTGCTTTATGGCTTCTTTTTTGCTTCCTTGCAAGATGGTGCACTGTGTCCTTATGTCTGCCACTTGTTATATTTGCTCACCAAAAAAGAAAGTGTCAAACCATTTCGTGTGAGAAAACTGCTTGATCTTCAGGCCAAAATGGGAATGCAGCCACATCTCCAGGCTTTGTTGTCACTATATAAGCTCTTCGTTCCTACTTTGATTTCTGTATCTTTGCCTATAAGGAAGAAGATCTACTTTAAGAACTCAGGAGATCTGTGGAATTCAGCTGTATTTGCTGTGAGACTTAGAAACAAGGGACTTTTTTCAGAACCTCTAAGATTGACATTACGGCCAACTAATTCCCATCCTTTAAAAAGAAAATGGAACTCTCACTCATTTATACCAGTACTAAATTCTAGTAGCTCCAGTAACGGATGTGGAAAAAAAGAGATGAGTCTTTCTGATTGTCTCAGTTGCGATAGATCACTTCCATTAGAAAGGCTTCAGAGCTTCCCTCTACTCTTACAAAATATTGATCGCTTAGAGCTGCCTTCTCAGATGGGTTCAGTGCTAAACAACTCTCTGCTACTTCACTATATTAACTGTGTTGGAGATGAGTCACTCTTACTGAGACTCTACCACTGGTTGAATCAGACATTACAAGAAGAATGTATTTGGTATAAAGTAAATAGTTATGAACACAGAACAGAGTTTACCAACTTGCTGGACACCATCACCAGGGCAGAGTGCTTCTTACAAGAGGGGTTTTATTCTTGTGAAGCTTTCCTGTATAAGAGCATTCCTTTCTGGGATGGCCTCTCTTGTCGGTCACAGATCCTTCAGCTTGTGAGCTGGATTCCTTTTAGTAGCTTCTCTGAAATGAAGCCACTACTTTTTGACCATCTAGCACAGCTCTTCTTTACATCAACCATTTATTTCAAATGTAGTGTTCTTCAGAGTCTGAAAGAGTTACTACAGAATTGGCTGTTGTGGCTTTCTATGGACAGCCACAGGAAGCCTATGATGGGCAGTCCTCTACAGACAACTTTGGGTGGATCCATGAACTCAGTGTCTAAACTGATTCACTATGTAGGATGGCTGTCCTCTACTGCAATGCGCTTAGAGAGCCACAGTACTTTCCTACTGCACTTTATTTTGGATTTCTATGAGAAGGTATGTGACATATATATAAATCATGACCTTCCATTAGTGGTGTTGTTTCCTCCTGGGATCTTCTACTCTTCACTTCTCAGCCTGGATACCAGTATCTTGAACCAGCTTTCTTGTATTATGCACAGGTATCATAAAAATTTTACTGCTGCAAAGAAGAATGAATTGGTACAAAAAACAAAATCAGAGTTCAGTTTCAGCACCAAGACTTGTCAAGAGTTTAATCACTATTTGACAACTATGGTTGGTTGCCTGTGGACATCCAAACCATTTGAGAAAGGAATATATATTGATCCCATAATCCTAGAAAAAACTGGAGCAGCAAAGTATAAAAATAGCTTAAATTTAGTCCATCACCCTTGTCTGTTGAGCTATGCTGCTTCCTTTTTGCTACAGGAAGGCCCAGAAGAAAAAACAGTAAACATGAGCTCTATTCAGGGGAAGAAATGGAACTGGTATTTGGACTATTTCTTTTCAGAAGGATTCCAGGGCTTGAAATTTTTCATAAGAAGTAGTATTCATTCTGTCCCTTGATCAGAAAGTATAACCATAATGATGAACATTAAATAATGACACCTCAAATAAATAGCATGCTAGACTAACCTTTTCCTTGTTGCTGGAAAGGCCAACTACCTCAACTTAGTTGATTTTCTACTTGGATTCACTAACACAAGTATAGACTGGGACTGGGGATTTGGCTTAGTGGTTCTGCTGCCTGCCTCACAGTTTGATCCCCAGTACAAAAAAAAAAAAAAAGATAGACTGGATGTCTGACCATGGTTTAGGAGAACCATGGTGTGGCTAACTTAATTTTTTTCAGGAATTAGATTTTTAGCCTACATGTGAAAAATCACCATTTCTTCATCAGGCTCTGCATTCCACCAGATTATACATGAAGAGACCCATATGCTTTGTGGTGGGATTTTTTTTTTTTTACATTTTTGTGTACTATAAGCTGCTTTGGTGGAAGACAGCAGATAATACAGAGTGGTAGCTAATTTGCTGACCTATTCATCAAAATATTCTGCTTCCTCAGTGAAAGCTCTATAGATACTGACATTTTTCTTAATGAGCAGTACCAACACTAAATTAATAGACGATAATGCACATGACTAGGATCCTGAAGTAGCTGATAGCTTGTTAGGTCTTTACTGATAGCATTTTAATGGGGGAAGGAAGGAGAGAATTATAGGGTTAATCAAGATATTTCTGTTAATGCTGATTTGATTTCATGGAACTGCTCTATTTGTGTGTGTGTGTGTAATACATATATGTGCTTGTATTTAGTTTTTAAATAAATTTTACTATGAAATTTTGTTTCAGTGCTACTGAATAAAATTCATAGCATTTAGTAAAATTCATATTATTTGAAGGGGAAAAAATGAGTACCTGTTTCTTAACATCCATTATTGATACTATTAATGTCAACAGTGAAAATTCATTTTTTGATATCTTGTACATAAAATAGAATGATCTTTGTCATTAAGATTGCCTGATGAGACCACTAGTTGCCATCCTGGAATATGAGTTTCTGATTAGGACAACTGCACCTTGAATGTTAATCCATTCATAACATGTTGTCTATGTTGAAGAATTCAAGCATAATACATAATATTTATGAAGAATATACTATAAGATACTTTCCTTTACATGAGAATTCTTATCCTTGTTTTATAGAAGTAGAAAATTAAGCTCAGAGATTTTAGATCACTTTCCACAGGGAAGAGGATTTCCTGTGTCATGGCACCAAAGTCAGAAACCTTTGTGTGTTGCTGAGAGGTGTCTGCTGATTAAGCCTGAGTGTCTTTCTGACTTCTACTGACTTCTATTGGAAAGACCTTAGGATACTCTCAAGCCAAGAAATGGTGGCAGTGACCTTTGAGGATGTAGCTCTGTACTTCACAGTAGGGTAGACTTTGCTAAATCCTTCTCCAAAGAAGTTCCACATAGATGTGATGCAGGATGCCTTTAGGAATCTGGGTGCTGTGGGGGAAAAATGCGAGGACCAGCAATTTGAAGATAAATGCAAAAATTCCAGGAGAAATCTAAGAAGTCAATAGGTAGAAAGATACTATCAATATAAAATAAGGAACCAATGTGAACTCCAGGTCCTAATGTGAACATGAAACCTCCTGGTTTAAAACTAGGGGAAAGCCTTATGTATAGAGAAATCCTGATGAGTCTTTATTTCTAAATGTGTCTATCGCAGCTCACAATCAACTCAAACCACATTAGTATCAGCAATTTGGAGAGATAATGTATAAATGTGAGGAACATAAGGAAATCTGTAATTATTTCCAATGCTTTCTGAATCATGAACAAACACTGCAGCAAAACCTTATGAATATAAGCAGTATGGGAAATCCTTTATTTCTTCCAATTACATTCAGATACATTAAAAAACTCACACTGGAGAGAAACCTTTTATATGTAAGAAATATGGGAACCCTTTGCTAAAAAAAAAGATAGTTTTATAAACATGAAAGAATTCATGGGAGAGAAACACTGTATGTAAGAAGTGTGGGAAAGCCTTCAGTACTTGTAGTGATTCTAAAGTACATGAAAGAATTTACACTAGAGAGAAACCCTATGTAAGCAATGTGGGAATGCCTTCACAAAGAAGAATTCACTTCTGAGACATAAAATAATTTACACTGGGGGAAGACCCTATATATTTCAGCAGTGTAAGAATCTCAGAGATTCATGTCATAAAGAATGCATAGTGAGGAGAATCTCTCTGTGTAACCATTGTAGAAAGGGCCTTAGTTCTTCCCACTACCTTTAAATACGCAAAAGAACTCAAACTGGAGAGAAACCCTATATATGCAGTCAATGTGGGAAAGCCTTCACTTCTTCCTGTTGCTTCAAAATACATGAACTCACACTGGAGAGAAACCTTACATATGTAAGCAATGTGGGAAAGCCTATGCTCATTATGCTTACTTCCATAGACGTGAAAGAAGTTACACTGTGGAGAAACACTGTATATCTACAATACGGAGGGCTGAGGATTTAGCTCAGTGGTTCTGCTGTCTGCTTCGCAAGTGCAAGGTCCCAAATGTGATCCCTGGAACGACAACAACAAAAAAAATGTGGACTCTGTAACATTAACAAATTCAATAAAAAGTAAATAATATGGAAAAAATGTGGAAAAGGGTTCACTAATAAGTTTACTTTGTAAACCTAAAAGAATTCACAGTGGGGAAAACCCTACATGTTTAACCTATGTGGGAAAGCCTTTACGCAATTCCTTTCAGAAGTAAAAGAAGTAATAGTGGAGAGAAAGCACTAAAAAAATGTGGAAAAGTTTTCAATTCTTCCAGTTGCCTTCAAATACGTGAAAATGTTCACATTGGACAGAAACCCTATACATGTAAGCACTATGAAAAAGTTGTTGGTCAGGTCAGTATCTTTCAGAGACATGAAACTGGAAAGTAAGTATAAATATCAAATATGGACATGTTCTTTATCATAGGACATTTCTTCACATGAATTTACATAGAGACAACAATGTACATATTATAGGAATACTTTTTTGTTGCAAAAGAACACAGTGTAATGAGAAACCTTCAATAGAAGAGATACACAAGACTACGTAACTGCATATTATGAACAGTGTTTATAATTGTGAATACTATAAGAAAGATCTGTTGTAGTTTTCAAAATTCTGTGACAATTCTTTAGCATAAACCTATAGAAGCAATATGAAAAGCTTGGTGTATACTCTTTGTAGAATGATTCAGTAAATACATTACCTGACTAACATGTCCTATTGTATAAATGTGTTTATTAGTAGTGCATTCTTAAGTACATTTCTGGATAATGTGTTTCTTTTTTTTTTTTTTATTGAGTTTATTGGTACATTTAGGGATACAGTACAGTTACATTCATTGTTGGGATCATGTACCTTTACATGGCAAGTCTTGATTCTCATTTTTTTCCCCTTACCTCTGCCCTCCCTTCACCCCCTCCTCCCCTCCCCATCTACAAACACTTTATTTTCATCTTTTCATTCTCTCACATTTTTTTCTTTTCCCTTTTTGTTCTTCCCCTACGTATCACACCTTCCCTACACCTTTAGCTCCTT
>NW_022900923.1:27112338-27134600 GCF_012274545.1 Fukomys damarensis
TATCACAGAGAAGTATGTGCACCCATGTTTATAGCGGCACAGTTTGTAATAGCTAAATCTTGGAAACAACCTATTTGCCCATCCGTTGGAAACTGGATAAAGAAGTTGTGGTTTTTCTATAAAATGGAATATTACTCAGCCATAAAGAGCGAGAGAATAGATTCATTCATAGGAAAATGGATACATATTGAAGATATACTCCTAAGTGGATAATGTATTTCTAATGTTCACTTTTGAAAATAAATGTTGAGATGACATAATTCTGTATTTTGGTGTAAGTAATAGTGTGCCAATTTAATATTTTTAAATCAATTTAGCAATAAGACTTGTTTTTATTTTGTACCATTTTAGACCCACAGATCAATTGAAATGTATTTCTAATATGCTAGTAGGCCTAGCATTTATGTAAGTTTTTATAATCAGGGTGAATGGGCTACTAAAAGAGAATTTTGTTAATTTTTGGAATTTCTCACTATCTTCTGTGGTGAATTCTCTCTGTATGTGTTTATACTCCCATCTTTCCTTCCTTCAGTGACACATAGGACATTTTAAAACTGGATTTTATATTTTTTAAATATATATTTTTTAAAAGAAATTTTTTTGTATACATGCTTTTAGAAAGAGCTTAACTTCTTTCAAACAACTTGATTAACAAATGTTACCTTTTCATTTGCTAGGAAAATAATCTGCATATATCCCATCATAATTGTAGATTAGATCAATTTGTGAGCTTCCATGTTCTTTTTACTGAAGGTTATTTTGATAATATGCATGAAATTTAGGAGTGTTTTCAAACATAAATTTTACTTATGCTTGTGTTGCATCTCTTTTATTTTTATGGTCATTTATCCTTCCCTTACTATACTAAAAATATGATGGTATGATTACTCCATTTTTTAAAAGTTACAACTTATGTAAAAATCTAGACCATTTTTACTGTACTACATCTATAAATTCTGATTTGCCTATGATAATCTTCATTTACATCACTGTCCTGGTATCCTATCAAGAGTAGTGCTTCATTTTGTTTTAAAACATGTCCGAATTTAAACAATAAATAATATCATTCAAACCTTATAACATTGCATCCAAAATTCAATGATTTCCATCCCCCAACTCTGTCAGGCTCTATCAAAGGTATGGAAACCACAGCCAGTGTTCCTGGCCTGACCTCTTGGTCCACTGTGGGAGTTTGAATAAAAGAGGGAAAGTGGTATAATTAAGAGGTACAAATTAGAGCAAAGAAAGTCTTGCTAATAGGAAATACTGTTATTGAGAAAGATATAATGAATTACCAAGGAAATGAACAGATAAAATCTTTTATAAAACATCATGAAGAGCCAGGGATTTATTTAGCTCAGCGGTTCGGTGGCCTGCCTTGCAAGCGCAAGGACCCGAGTTTGATCTAATATTGAAATTAAGCTATACTTTCAATCATGTTTACCTGAATTTGGTGCTATTTCCATTTGTGTTTAAAACACCAAGGGGCTGGGGATTTAGCTCAGTGGCACTGCACCTGCCTTGCAAGTGCAAGGTCCTGAGTTCAATCCCCAGTTTCAGGAAAAAAACAAAACACCAAAGGGATGAAGGTTTGTACTTCAAGTTTTACCACATTAGATTTAATATACAGAGCATACTTTGGGTGGAGAGTTAGATTTATGAATTGATTACAGTGACTAAGAAGCACATTTCTTGGATGCAATGAAAGTTTACTCAAATCTCTTTCTTCTTTCATGAAAATTTAAAATTCCTTTTTTGCTATTAGACCTTTTCCTGAAATTATAAAGACAGATGTCTGTGGTTATGAATGGGTTGAGAAGTGCTGATCTTTTCTTATCAGAGGGTACATCATGGCAGACACATGCTGCCTTTTGACTCAACAGTGAGCAAGCCTCCAAAACTAAAAGTACTTTTGTGTGAGAGAGGTAACTCTCAGTCATGCATCATCCCATGACTGGTTGAGTCTGTCTGTTGCAGTCTAAAACTGTTGTTTCCCTGATTATTACTGCTGTTTCTCTGATCTTTATTATTTTTTGAGCTTGTGCGCCAAATTGAAGCTACAGCTACTGACATTTTCTTCCCTCCTCTGATATGACCTGAGGTCTTGCCAAACATGGGCTTTCAACAATTTTTGGCAGCAATGGCAGAATGAGAATATTTGAAGAGATCAGCAAGGCTAGCTAGACAACCTGGAATTGATTATAGCCAATTTTTTTGCCTTTGTCTCAGATTTGGTTATGTCCTTTTTTTTTTTTTTTTTTAATTCCAAGAAGGTGGTTGTGGTGTCATGGTGATTGTTTTGGGGGGAGGGTCAGGGAAGAACAGGAGAAAAACAAGCACACTAATTCTGAGTAAGGATTTCTGAACAGATAGAGCACTATTTATGTAGCACTTATACCTATTTGATTCTAAATCATAGGCTTTCATAATGAATACCCCTTCTAAGGACTGAGAAATATAAAACATTTTTCAGTAAAATTGTTTCTCACCAAAAAAAATTGTTTCTCACAGATTTATTATTTATTTCAAACCCCATAAAAATTTAAATTTATACAAAAAGATTAGGGTAGGTGTTTATGTAAATAGTTGTGAAAATGCAACTTTGAAGTGTTTGCTAAGTTCATGCATACATATATGTAATTTAATAAATATTTATTGAATGAGGGTCACATAGGTGTTTTGAGATGAATGATAGGAGAGTTGTCATCTTTATCACTTTTTTCAAGGATGAAAATGCCTTTGCTAATCTAATAAATCAGCATTACCCTCCACACTCAGGATAGCAAGATGATGAATGTTGTGTAATGAGTTCTTTTATGAACCTTGAGAGGTCTACCAGTTGCTTGAAGATGTTTATGAAATCCTAAAATTATTCTCAACATGCCTTCTCAACTTACCTTGATTTGTCACCTTCTCCAGAATATCCATGAACAGAAAGAGAGAGGGAGAGACAGACAGACACACAAGACAAGGCTAAATGGAAAAAGACAGTTAAGGGAAAAACACTGTGGAACTCCAACTTTGAGAAATGAAAGAGAGTAATAAAGTATCCCAGAAAGTTTGGATGGAAGAAAAGAGGTTAAGTATCAACAGACACTTATTTTTAGTCATTCAAGGGAAGTTGGCTCTAATTATTTGGGAAATTCATTCAGTTCACCACATCAAAGAACTATGGAAAAGAGTCACAAAAATCCAAGAATGAGAAAGTTTGAGGGAAGGAGTGACCAATACAGCACCCAGTGTTGCAGAAACATCAAGCAAGGACACAAAGGTCTTTATCCTGCTCACACATTCCTCTAGAGTATGCAACAGATACTCAGTGATATAAAAACGAGGGCTTTTAAATAATTTGAGAATGAAATGAAGGCGATATGCCAAAGGAAGGTTTAATTAGACTTGCTTTTATATTAGCATGAAATTAAGATAGCACATTATAGGGGCCAGGGATTTAGCTCAGCGGTTCGGTGGCCTGCCTTGCAAGTGCAAGGACCTGAGTTCAGTCCCCTGTACCAAATAAATAAATTAACAAATAAATAAATAAAGATAGCATATTATTAGGTTATTTTATAAAATTGTTACATAGTAAAAAAAATTATCAGATTCAGTAAAAACCAAATTCAAAGCAGTTATAAACAGCTAAAATAGGCAGCCTCTTCCATGGAGTAACTAAAAAGGTACATTGTCTTTTCACTATCTCTCCTGCTAAGTATGGTGCTTGAAAGACCAATTACTGTGGAAGCAAATGTGTAGCACTTGGACTGTTTTCTGGAAGGTAAGACATTACCTGGCTAAAAGTTTACCGTAGATTCATTAACCTCCTACTAACCTGCTACTGACCTTAGAATGTTACCTTGAGAATAATGTAACAATTGTTTTGTTTATAATGTTTTTAAGTTTAGAAAAGATTTTAGAGGTACTTTATGATATCATTTAATACTAGCAATCTCTCAAACCAAGTAGTCTTTTAAGGAAAAAAAAATCCCCAAAATCTAAGGAGTTGGTCTCTGATTGACACATACACATACATGCATGTATGATTTTTTTAAAAAGATAAAGGTTTGGGACAAAATTCAAATGAAAATGATGGTGATGCTGTGTAATAAACAAGTGCTGTAAGACAGAGACCACAAATATGACTTACACAAGATGGAGGGTATGTGTCTCTCAGATACTGTTCAGAACCTTGTGGGTGATGTAGGGCTGAGGGCAACCCCATGATCATTCAGAAATTCAGATTGCAGGTCTAACTAAAACTCAACTCTAGAGTGGAAACTAATTCACCAGTATCATAAAGTTTTCATGCCAAACCCTTGCTTTGTTATCTTTACAGTCATCATTATACTTGGCAGTGAAGATGCAAATAGGAAGTTTTATTAAAAATAAAGATTTCCAAAATGAATTGGCTATAAAAATATTATTTTACTTTTGATTATTATATATGATTTGTCTATTGAAACTTTATTTCTGTAAACAAATAATGGGATCTTGGAGAAGTGTTTTAAAACCTCATTATTTTGACAACCTTAGGGGTAACTAATTGCAAAGGTAGCCCAGTTTATGACTTTCCTTATCTTTTCTCCTCTTTATAAAATACATAAGAATAATATGTTACTGGAAATGCTGCAAGGCAGCTTCCCTTGTGGCTACATATATATATATCATGATAGTAAGAGACCAGCAAGTAAATAGTAAATCCTATAATACTAGTAAATTGCAGGACCTCCTAGAATAAAAGAATGAAGATAAATAACTAAAGATAATAGGATTAGCACAAAAGTATTACAAGGCTCTTATTTACTGCTCCACCTTTGGAGAGGCAGAGCCTATTGACTTTTAAAAAATAGTGACTTCCTAAATTATTTGGTTTACCTAATATTGGGTTTTGGTGAGAAAGCAGGAAAATTGTGAGAGATGTCATGCAAGGAAGTTAAGAATGTGTATCAGGTAAGTAATTCTCTATGACTTCCATTTCTCCGGGATGCCAGGAAGTCTTAATTTTAGAAACTATTTTTATGCATTTATGTAATGTTGTTTTCCCACTGCTAGAGATTTAATGATTTCATTAATGTGCTAGAACTATGCAGTCTAACACAGTAACCATTAGACACATGTCGCTGTTAAGCATCTGTATCATTAAATCGTAAGTGTAAATAGACTTCTGGATTTTCCAAGATACTGGATTTCAAAGACTTGTTTAAAATGTAATGATTTCTGACATTGCATATTTAATATTTTAAATATATTGTCTTAAATTATGATCACTTATTCACCTTTTTCCTCTTTATGTGAATTAAATTTGATACTACATTGGACTTATTTCTGTTGGACAATACTGATTTTGAAGTTACATTTTATCTAAAAGATAGATGATTGATCACTTTTTCAAGCTTGAATTAATCTAGTCTATGGCACTCTGTCTTGGCTCAAAGATTATAGAGGTTTAAACCAATAGCCTATACAGCCTAAATTCCCCTCATATTCCACATTATTGCAAGAATACATATTCAGGGTTGTTGGCCTTAGTTAGAACAATCTCTAATGGTGAATCTCAAGTCATTAATTCTGCAGAAACTGACCCCATTGAGACAATATTAACGTATACATGTATATATCTTTATTTTTTGTGTTTGATGTTTTCAAATTTTGCCTCTGATAATTTTTCTTTAATCCAGAAAATATTTGTTTTATCATTTTAATTTTATTTGTCTATTGTTATTATCTAGCAATTCTGGGACCTTACATATACTAGGCTAATGCTCTACCACTGTGCTACTCTCACAGCCAAATCCAATAAATATTTGTTTTTTGTTTTTGTATTTTGAAATCAGGTCTCACTATGTAGTTCAGGCTGGCCTTGAACTCACTATGTAGGGTAGGCTGGCCTCAAACTCACAGCTATCCTCCTACCTCAGCCTCTGAAGTGCTGGTATTATAGGTGTGTGCTACTTACACCTGGCCATACCTTCACCCTTGCCACCCTCTTCATGCATTTAAATACCTTATAAACCTGTTGTAGTAGTTTGAGTGGTGTGCCTCCAAAAAGATGAGCACCTGTCCTCAGCACTGTAACCTGAAAATGTGATCTTATGATCTTATTTGGAAAAAAGATCCTGGTAGATACAATTAAAGATCTCAAAATGAGATCATCTTGGATTATCCAAGTGGGCTCTAAAGGAAGAGAAAACCACAAGAGCACTAAAGCAGAGATTGGAGTTGTACAGCCACAAGCCAAGGAATGCCTAGAGCCATCAAACACAGATATGTAAAAGATTTGCTCCTAGAAGTTCATATAGAGCATGGCCCTGTGGACACCTTGGTTTTGGAATTTCTTTGGTCCAGGTAGCCATTGTAATTTTTTTTTTTAATCCGGGTTGGGTTGAAGGTATAAAATGTCAAATCTCTGGTCCTATGTTACACTCTCTATCCTGCCAATGTCTTGGTCAGTAAAGCATAGGTTTTGCCTCTCTAGATGGTAAGTTTGGCCATCTCCAAAATTACAGTAAGTTCAGTCAGAACATCCCAAATTAGTATTTGAGGAATACTGTTGCTCCGCAACAATCACACCCACCAAAACTAGGGACTTGGGGTAGGGGGTAATTATATTAATGCTCCCTAGATGGATAGAATCCATGGAGAAGGGGAGCAGAATAAATTATATATTCATGCAAGATGATTTAATAGATAAACTTAAGACAACAGGTAGACAAGTCCACAGTGGCCACCTGCATGCTCGAGAGCTAGAAGATCTAGTAGCTGTGCAATCCAAGAGTCTGGAAGCACAGAACTAGAGGCATCAAAGATGCAGCACCAATCTGAGGCTAAAAGTATGGAAGGTCCCTGGAGTTACTGAGTTAAAAGGCTGAGGAATTTGGAGTTTGAAATTCATAGGTAATAATGGTAGCAAAGAACACCCCCATGCAAGCAGAATAGAGCTTTTTAAAATACAGACTCCTGGGCTGGGGATTTAGCTCAGTGGCACTGCATCTGCCTTGCAAATACAAGGTCCTGAGTTCAATCCCCAGTTCGGGGCAGGGTGGGGGGGCACCTTCGTTTTTCCTTTTCTTTCCATCAAGACTACAAGACTACTGGATGGTGCCACCCACAGTCTTCCTTCTCAATTTGCTAGCCTCCAGGCAAATTATCTCTGAAAATATTCCACAGAGGCACCCAGTGTGCTTTATTAATCTGTTAGGTGTTAGGCATTTCTTAATCCAGTGAAGTTGATATATCACAATGGTCACAATCCACCTCTTATCGACTTAACAACCAGACACATCTCTTTAAAGCACACTTAATCTCAGAGACAATAGCAAGTTCATACTTCCCGCTAACATGATACAATTATCTTGCATACAACTGAAAACAATTTCTTACATCCAGCATCTCCATAGTTTTAGCATTTTTCAAAAGCTAAGCCAAAGTCTCTTCTGACACTCAAGGCAAACTCTTATCTGTGAACGTCTATAAAAACTAAATTATCAAATCCCAAAATACAAAGGCACAGGGTAAGCATTCCTATTTCAAAGGGGGATTGAAAAGAATTGGACCAAAGCAAGACAAAAACCCAGAAGGACACACATTAAGTCAACATCCCACATCTGCAGCACATGGTGGTGAGATGTGAGTTCCAGTTGGTTTAAGCAGTCCTACACAAAAGCCTTGCTAGTTGCTGTTCACATGGCTTTCCTGGGCTAGCTCCATTCTTGGCCTGTGGCATTTCTCAAAAGATATTCCATGTTCCTGTAATCTCTGCCTTTCAGGGATCTTCACTATGCCTTTGGATTCATTCTCATAGGTTCATACACTGCCAACTCAGTTGCTCCTTGCCTAGTTTCCATATTCCTTGGAAATCTAGGTAAGAGCTTCCCTGCCCCCATAATTTGAATCCTGCACACCAGTAAAATCAGCATCACTTGAATGATGCAGTGTCTGCTGTCAGGAAAAGCAGTAGCCCGGTCCCCTTGGACCATCTCAAGAAAAGATTGTATGGATTTTCTTCTCAAAGAAAGATTTGACACTTGCACCCTTGAACCTATAATGAGCAGGGCCTTCTTGATTTCTGAAATGCTCTCAAGGCATCTTTCTTCTTGTCCCTTTAAGAAGTATTTTATTTCTTTTTAATGGCACTGATCGCTTCAAGAACAATAATTTCTTGGGCCCCACCTTTATATATGGTTCCTTTGGGGCCAAAATTTGTTTTTCAAATACTTCTCTGCTTTTTACTGCTGGTTCTCACTACACATCTGGCCAAAAGCAGCTAGCAGTGCACCTGTAACAGCCTGAAAGTTGGCTTCTGCCTTGAAATTTCCACCAGATCAATTAGTCCTTAAACTCAGCCTCCTACAGTCTCATGACATTGTCCAGAGTGTATGCATGGCCTCTGGTCCTCTTTCCAATAGTGCCTTGGTTCCCGGCTGACATCTACAAAGCCTGGCCTTTACTATGTGTATTCTTATCACCATTCTGGCTTTCTGAGGTCCAACCAGAATCACCCATCCAGCTCTACCTACATGTAGCATTCTTGGACTTTGCTAGTCAAACCTTTCCAAACTCCTACAAACTAGTTCAAAAAGTTTCTGAACCACACCATCACATACAGTCAGAGCAACAGCTCCATTCTTCGTACTGATTTTCTGGATAAGTCAGCTTCCCTGCCACTGGGACACAATGCTTGACACTCACAGCTTAAGATGAGGTTTATTTGGCTCACAGTCTCAGGGAATTCTGTCCATAGTCACCTGGATCCAAGGAAGAAAGACATGGTGGAGCAAAGCTGCTTAGTTCATAGTGGGCTGGAAGAAGAGCAGAGAAACACTACCTGAGAGGAAAGGGTGTGAGACCAGATACAGACCCCAAGGTCATGCCTCTATGACCTACCTGGACACACCCACAAGTATGCTTTACTAATCTGCTAGGAATTTCTTAATCCATTCAAGTTGACAGTCACAATAATGTTTTGTGTTCAAATAGGTTTGGGAAACACTGGAGGAGATAGATGTGTCTGTCACCTTTCCCCCTGGCTATAGATGACTAAACCAGGAATGGACACCTGGTCCAAATTAGACCTCACAAATTCTCCTAGGAGTTTTAAGTTGAGATTTGAAAGTATGATCTTTGTTTATTCATAGAAATGAGGATAAATGTACTCAGAGGCTATCGTATGATCACAGTCTTTTGTGTGCAAAGAAAAGTACAGAATGTTGAGAAGTTACACTACGAATAGAGGAGAATGGAGAAAATATACAGAAAGAAACAAAGAGAAGACCAGGCAACCTGAAACATAGAAAAAATGGAAAAATTATGACATGGTAATTTTAAGATTGTTTAGATTCCATGAGATACTTCTGTTATCATAAACTCTCCTCTTTCTTGCTTAAAATAATTTGAATAGAGGGGTTTTTTTTGTTTTTGTGTTTTGCCTGCAAAATAACATTAAGATTAAATAACATTTTATTGAAGCATTTAAAATACAACAGAGTAAAACATTGGGAACACATCTTCACTAGAGTCCTTGGTGTGAAAGTTAAAGATCCAAACAGTGGGCCGGGGATTTAGCTCAGTGGTTCTGCTGCCAGCCTTTCAAGGGCAAGGACCCAAGTTCAAAAAAAAAAAAAGATCCAAGTAGAAATAGGGGAGAAAAAAGCTAGCTGGGTGTGATGGTGCACACCTATAATCCCAGATTCTGAGAGACTGAGGCAGGAGGATCATAAATTCAAGTCTAGTTTGTGCTACTTAATGAGACCCTGTCTTTAGACAAAGAAAACAATTTAAAAAGGAGTGGGATGTATCTCAGTATGAGTATGAAAGCCCTGGGTCCAACCAATCAAGGGGGGATACAATTAACATAACCACTTATGTCAGCACTAATTTAGCTAAGTATGTTCTGTTTCTGAAACACAGAAATTACTAAAAAGGGAAAAGGTTTGTTTTGCCTTATAGTTTTGGATATTTCGGTCCATCTTGGCCCCATTTCAGTTCAGTTGGACCTGTTACTTTTGGGCCATGGCAGGGCAGAACATCATGGTGGGGAGCATCTGATTGATCAAGCTGTTTACATCAAAGCAGCCAGAAAGTGAAAGAGAGTAAGATGAGGGGCCAGGGTCCCAAGATCCCCTTCAAGGGCGTACCCTCCAGTGACCCAACTCACTCCCGGGAGGCTCCACCCTTTAAAGGGTCTACCATCTTCCAGTAGAGCCAGAGGTTAGCACAAAAGCCTTCAGGAGACATTTCAGATCAAACGTATCAAGGAGGTTAACATAAATTTTAATGTATAATCCCTATTCTCAAGACTTTATGGATTCTGAATGAATATTTTTCAAAATAGATTCTTGATAGCTACTGTATATGACCTTTAGTGATCACTGATCTTTAATCAAGTGGAATAAAGTCACTTTGTCCATGATAACTGTGATATAAGTAGGAAGAAAAATAAAGAAGTATCTATACAATTTTTATGGGTTTACTAAACTTTAAAGAGCACTTGTGAGATGGCTTTTTTCATGGACATGTGCTTAAGACACTGTGATCATATGTTTAATATCATTTTCTTTAACAATGTCTAGCAATTTTTTCTTCAGTTATTTTTTCCCCTACTGAAAATTTCTATCTGTAATTTTGATCTAGAAAACACTATTTTTCAAAATAAATAAAAAGAACATGTTTATCCATCAAAGAATATTCAGGAGAAGAACATTAAAACTCATTAGGCTCCTCAGGCTTCAATGAACCATATGTTGTTTTTTTCACAGCATGGAATGTTGTGCTCTAATGAGTGAGCTCTCCTTTGTGTTTATAATTTCTTAAAGCATAGTAAGCAAGTAAAAATGAGACTAAATAAATTAGATCATCTTTCGTATTAGACCTCTTCTGGAATTTCCCCAATAATACACAGCTGAAAATGTAACCCAGTGCCAGTGCCTATGTGGCAAGGGTGCCAGGTCTGAGTAGGGTGACCGAAGATGCAGAAAACAAAGGAGAATTAAAGCGGAACTGGGTGAGGCCTCCCCACCTGCTGAGCAGAAAAGAACACCGCCACCTGCATGGCACTTTACTGACGGCACGAGGAGGGGAAGTACAAACAAGGAGATGGGGCAGGTGTCCTTGGTGATTTGCTGTTCTAATGCATTCTGAGACTCGCTGACTGAAAAGGCTGTTGGGAACAGGAACACACAAGCTTGCTGTACCTAGGACCATGTCAACTAGGACTACAATATACAGAATACAAGGAACATTTCCTTGCACTCTGGGGCTATTTTGGCAGGGTAAACTGGGGCAGAAAGGGAGGAAAGTCATGAAGTGCAGGAGGTGGGCAAGATGCCTCCTTATCGTGGCCCGATTCTGAGCTGGATCCCGACAACCTCAGAGCGCCTACTTCCCACTGAGCAGTCTGTCACACTGTGTCAGGCCCAGGTGACTGGCCTCGCGTGGTGGGAAGAAAGTGCCAGAAAAGTGGCCTTGCACATACCAGGTGTCACTTTGGGAATTCTGATGGAGAAGATTTAAGCCAAGTTAAGAACTTTCAAAATGATACTTGTCAAATGCTTGTTTTAGAAAGCCAGTTTTAACTTGGCCATGGTTTCTGGTGACTTCTTCCCTTTTGCTTATACATCACTCCTAGTTATATACTATTGTTAAAGAGCCTAAGGGTGGAAATAAGCACATTAAAAGAATCCCTTACATTTGGACTTCTGAGAAAGAATAGTACCTTTTTGCTAAATTTAAATTCTAATTATTTTTAAACATTCAGTTTTTTTCCTGGCTTGAGAGCAATGCATCTTCATGTGAAACTTTCTTGTGACTCTCGTGGTTGTCTTTCATCCAGTCACTGTGGTAGAGGAACAGCAGAAACATTGCAGTATAGTTTTTCTGTAGTTGGCCCATAATTCCATCTTAAACGGTTAACCCCTTCCCAAAATGGCTCCTGATTAAACCCTTTCAAATATGGCAGATGTCGTACTGGATTTCTTCCCCAGCTCTAGCCTGCCATGTGGAATGCAAATCTTGTACTGTTTTCACAGTTTGCAAAAGCTGCTTGGGGCTAGTGCTGCCAATCTGGTCTGTTGTTTTACCCCGGAGCTGCCAATCCACTCCAGGATTTATTTGTCTCAGCCCAAATAGGTCTCCCTCCCCAGGAGTTGGGATGAGCTTTCCAGACTATGTCCTTTTCTCTGCATTGTCCTTCATTTTTCTAGTTTCTCTATAGTTCCTATTTTTCCTGTCAGCTCCCTTCTAATTCCGAGGAGATCTGCTTTTTTTTCCCCCTTCACCAAGTTGTTTTCCATGTGTCTCAATTCCAGATCCTGGAAATAATTGTATTTTGCTGCTTGTCTCTGTTCCACCATTTTTTTAGTTTTGATTTTTAATTAATTAAGTTTATTGGAACATTTTAGGTGTACATAATGATCACATTCATCATAGGGAATTTGTACCCGTACATGATATATCTTGATTCTTATTTTTTTCCCATTCCCCTACCTTCCCTCCCTTCAACCCCTTTTCCCCTCCTTATTTACAAAAGCTTTGTTTCCACTTTTCACTACTTTTCTCCATTTTTCTCCTTGCTCCACAAATATGAATGTTACCTAAGTTTTTGCCTCACTTTTCTATAGATTATCCAAATGAAATGTTCTATTCATTTCCAATAGCTTTAGCTACCAAATATATACTACTGACTCCCAAATTATTGTTTCTAGCCTTGACTTTTTTTTTTGAGCTTTTGTCCTATATCTCCATTTGAGAGTGGTGAAAATATTTTATCAATAAATGCCCCCAAAATACCCAAGAGCTCTCTAAAAGAGGTACACTAACATGTCAAAAGGATATTGACAATATGGCTCCAATGGAGGCCAGATTTAGTAAGACAAATCCAGGGAAGAGTTCTTGCAACTTGGACACCCTTTTAAATAATAACAATAGCCATGGGAGCACTTTTTGTTTTGCCTGAATTACATTCTAAGAAGGGGTGTTTTCTTTTTTCTTTTTTTTTTTTTTTTTTTTTTTTTTTTTTTTTTTTTTTTTTTGGTTTTTCGAGACAGGGTCTCACTATGTAGTTGAGACTGCCCTGGAATTCACTATGTAGCCCAGGCTGGACTTGAACTCACAGCGATTCTCCTGCCTCAGCCTCCTGAGTGCTGGGATTACAGGCGTGCACCACCACATCCAGCTGAAGACGTGTTTTCTTGAAAGAATGGATTCACAGGACCTTTTTCCTGTGAAGGAGTCAGAAATGGAAAGGGCAGGTTGATGAGCCCCACCTTTGAAGTGAGTGGTGAGGTGACAACCAACAAGTCTTCCTTTGATTTCAGGAGTAAAAAAAAAAAAAGAGAATAGGAAACTTAAATTTTAAAACTTTTCATTTTAATAACTTCAGAGGTTTTTAAATTTTTACTCGTTTTTCCTTCCATAGTGCTTGGAAGCAAAAGCTTTAAAATAAAAAAATTGATTTGAAAATAACAAGGAAGGTAGAAGGCAGAAGAAGGTGTCTTACTTTCAGGCAGGTTTGAAGAGAGAAGATCTTCAGAAGAAAAGTTGTTAATACTGTGAGGTAGGTGAAGGATATTTTGAGGAACCTGTTTCAAGGCAAAAAGGAAAACACATTCATTTGTAGGAACACTCAACACAGGAACTCAAACTATGCTACATGAAACAGGTTAGATAGATGATAGAGATAGATGATAGATAGATAGATAGATAGATAGATAGATAGATGGATAGATAGATAAATATTTAACCAGGAAAAAGAGTCAGTAATTTAGAGATGTTTAAAAGCTGTCATGAGGAAAAGGGCTTAGAATGTTGTCTATATCCCTGATGGGCATAATTGTATCCATAGGATGGAAGTTATGGTTGATGGTGGTCGTGCTGGATGAAGAGAGGAGAATGGAAGGGCAATATTTTTGTCCTCTGTTAAAGTTTTCTGAAGGTAGAGACGTTCCTTAGGGAGATGGCATGTTTCCCATCCTTGGCGGATGACCCGAGCAGGAAGGTTTAAAAACAAAATGCAAGAACAATGCATGCTTTTGCATGGAGGAACTGTAGGGTATTTAGTAACTGTAAGCACTTATGATTCTGTGATTGTAGCAAGTATCCAGACATGTAAAGGAAACTCCTCCAAAAGCTTACCTTTTGGTTTTGAGTCAAAGCACATGGGAAATCATTAAAAATGTCTTGGCGGCACATAGTTAAATTCCAGAATTAGTGTTGTCAGCAGTAATAACCAAGCGAATTCATACAAAGGAAGTTTGAGATGGTGCTGGGGGCAGAATGTGAGTCCTGATGTGTGTCAGGCTTGCCCTAAATCAACAGGAAAAAATAAACAGGCTGCTTTTAGCAAATACCAGCAGCTTCCCATTAAGTAAGGCAAATGGACTAAAAAATATGGTTTATAATCCAATGGTGCTGAAAAGTCCAGTAATTGTATACATACCAGAACAGACTGTCCTTGGGCAGCTAAGTCATAAATGTCATCCCCGATTCCTTAGCCCCTTCAACACCTGTATAAGCCTAATTCCTTTCCCAATTAATGGCTAATATCTCGCTCCCCTGGTGTTAGCCCATCCTCTCAGGGATGAGATCTCTCCCATCTAGTTGCCACTATCTCTCTCTCTTCCATTGTCAGCCCATCCACACATGGCTGTGATGAACTTGGCTCTTCCCAGCTAGCTGCTAAAATCTCCTGATTTCTAGTCCCTCTTAACTGGAGTAAACCTTTTCTCACAATGTCTTTGTTGTGAGTTTTTTTGTTCACAAGTGGATTTTTTTTGTTTTGTTTTGTTTTTGTTTTTGTTTTTACTTTGTGCTTGTGTGAGGCAGGCAGCAGCACCACTGAGCTAAATCCCAGCTCTACAAGTGGATTCTTTATAAAAATGTGATCCTGTGGAAAAAGTAGTCTTGATGAAGTGGTGTACCAAGATTAGGAGTGAAATTGTTATAAGCCTCAAATTCTTTTATTCACCCTTTATTAAATATTTTGGGGAAAAAAATCCTAGGTCACTAAGTACAATAATAGTCTAGTTTTTTTGTTGTTGTTTGTTTTGTTTTTGTTTTTGTTTGGTACCGGGGATGGAACTCTGGTCCTTGCTCTTGTGAGGCAGGTGGTGGAACCACTGAGCTAAATCTCCGGCCCAGTACAATAATATTCTAATGAGAAAACTAGAACAGCAAAATCTGATACAAGTGCTTTTAAGAATATCTTTTTTTGTTGTTGTTGTTTTGAGACAGGGTCTCACTTTGTAGTTGAGGAGACTGACCTAGACCTCACTATGTACCCCAGGCTGGTCTCGAACTCACAGTGATCCTCCTGCCTCAGCCTCCCAAGTGCTGGGATTACAGGCATGTGCCACCACACCAGGCTTTTAAAGAATATCTTAAGGGTCACACTTTAATAAACAAGAAAGAGGGATAATGAATATTTACAGATCATTTGCTTTAGGGTTACAAAGACTAAAAATTATTAACCAGACAGAATAAAGGTTGAATATAAGCTCCTTATTTGATTGTTTGGTGGCAAGAGATTGAATTTCTAGTTAATTTTCTTCTTATTTTGAGTTTTATTGCTTTAATTTGAAGAAAGGAGAAAGCTTCCTCCCAAAGTGGATACACATTTGTACCTATCCCCCAAGGACTTTTTGAAGACTAATTATTTGCTATTTAAAAATGCATCTGTTATTAGCATGTTTGGAGGTAGAATTGTGCTTATTTATCTGAAGTAGGTGACGTTTTGTCACTTACCTAGCAATAATTAATATGTTGGCCATAACCACTAATTCCTTTTAACAGCACTACAGATTGGACCCAAGGCCTTTGCACTTAATTGCATCCTTAGCCCTTTTTTCATCTTTTATTTGGAGATAAGCTCTCACTAAGTCATTAAGTTGCCTGGGATAGGCTCAAACTTAAGGCCATCTTCCTGCCTCAGCTTCTCAGAGTATTGGGATTACAGGCATGTGCCCAACTATGACCACAGATCTTATAATTAACCTAAACAATATATAAACAATGAATTTTATTCCTAAATTGGAGGAAATACGTTTTGGGGTACAAGTTTTAAAATTCTGAAGGAGCTAGATGTGGTGGTGCACACCTGTAATTCTAGCATTTGACAGGCCTGAGGAGGGAGGAGCAGCTGGAGTTCCAGGCCAGCCTGGAATATAGAGTAAGACACTGTCTCACAAAAGGTGGGGGGAGATTCTTTACCTTTTCTTTTCAATACAGCACTTGAAACAGCCAGAACAATCAGGCAAGAGGAAGAAATAAAAGAGATACGTATAGGAAAAAAGAAGTAAAACTATCCTTAATTGCAGATGACATGATCCTTTACATAGAACACCCAAAACATCCACCAAGACTCCAAGAAGTAATAAACAAATTCAGCAGTACTGCAGGATACATAATAAACACAAAAAATCAGTAGGATTCCTATACACCAATAATAAAGCATTCCTATACACCAAGAAGGAAATTAGAAAAACACATTATCATTCATAACTGCTTCAAGAAAAAATAACTGTAGGAATTAACCTAACCAAGGAAGTGAAAGACTTCTATTAAAAAACAAAACTAAAATACTCTGAAAAAGTACATCAAAGAGGACATCAAAGAATAGAAAAGCATCCTCAATTCCTAGAAAGGCAGAACTAATATTAAAATAGCTATACTACTAAAACTGATAAATAGATTTAATACAGTCCCAATCACGGTACCATCACCATTCCAAATAGAGATAGAAAAAAAAATCCTAAAATTCAAATGGAACAAGGAGAGACTCAGAATAGTAAAAGCAATCCTGAACCTCCTCCCCCCAAAAAGCAGGAGGCATCACAAACCTAGATTTCAGTTCTACTGCAAATCTACAGCTATTAAGAATAGCAAGGTATTAGCAACGTGAAATAGGAAGAAAAGGACCAAAAGTGCAGGGACAGTGAGAAAGATAGGGAAAGGGGAATAAGGGAAAAGGAAAAAAATATGGGAAAATGTAAAAATGGAATTAAAGTGTTAGAAGGTGGGGAGGGGAGGAGGGGGTGAGCGGAGGGTGGGGACAAGGGGAAAAATGAGAACCAACACCTGGCATGTAAAGGTACAAGATCCCAGCAATGAATGAAACTGTACTGTATACCTAGTATGTACCAATAAATTCAATTTAAATTTTAAAAAAAAGAATAGCAAGGTGCTGGCACAAAACAAGACATGCAGATCAATAGAGCAGAATAGAGGATGCAGAAACAACCCCAGGGACATGCGGCTGTCTGGTCTTTGACAAAGAGGCTCAAAGCATAAGCTGCACGAAAGACAGCCTCTTTAATAAATGGTGCTAGGAAAATGGCTACCACATGCAGAACACTGAATCTAGACCCTTGTCTCTCACCACATACTATAAAATAAAGGGCCAGCAATTTAGGTCAATGGTTCTGTCACCTGCCTCACAAGCACAAGGTACCGAGTTGTATCCCCAGTACCAAATAAATAAATTAAATTAAATTAAATAGAAATGAATCAAAGACCAACCAAATGTTAAAACAAAAATATTTAATATGTTGAAAGATAAAATAGAGAGCTAGGCATGGTGGCACACTCCTGTAATCCTAGCACTTGGGAGGCTGAGGAGGATCACTGTGAGTTCGAGACCAGCCTGGGCTACATAGTGAGTTCCAGGTCAGTCTCAATTACATAGTGAGACCCTGTCTCCAAAAAAAAGGTAAACTCTTGAAGACATAGTCCCATGCAAGGACTTTCTGAACAGAACTCCAAGAAATAATGTCAGAATCACCAAACGGGATTATATCAAATTAAAAAACTTCTGCATAGCAAAGGATAAAAACATCAAAGTAAAAAGACAACCCACAGAATGGGAAAAAAATTTGCCAGCTACTCCAGAGATAGAGGACTAATATATAGAATATATAAAGAACTAAAAACAAACAAAAAAGTCCCTCAGAACAAAAGATTGAATCAAAATGAATAGGCAATATCAGAAGTACATATGGCTAATAAATACATAAAAAACGGTCAACATCTCTAGCCATTAGAGAAATGCAGATTAAAATAATACCGAGACTCCATCTCACTCCAGAAAGAATGACTATCATCAAGAAGTCAAATAACAACAAATGCTGGTGAGGCTGTGGGGGAAAGGGAACCTTTCTATATTACTGGTGGGGATGTAAACCATTACGGAAATCAGTATGGAGACTACTCAGAAATATAAACATGCCATTTGATCCAGCTATTCCCCTTCTTCCTAAAAGACTTAGACAGTGTATTACAATGATAGGTGCATACCCACATTTATGGCAGCACAATTCATAATTGCTAAATCTTGGTAACTCCCTACATGTCCATCAACAGGTGAATGGATAAATGGTAGCTCTACACAATGGAGTGCTACCCTGACATAAAGGAGGATAACTGAGTCATTTGTCGGAAAATGGCTGTACCTTGTGACCATAATGTTAAGTGAAACAAATCACACATACATGGCCGGGGATTTAGCTCAGTGGTGCCGCTGCCTGCTTCGAAAGCATAAGGACCTGAGTTTGATCCCCGGTACAAAAAAAAAAAAAAAAAAAAAAAAAAAACTCAGCCATACATGCTTAAATATTGTATGGTTTCTCTTTCATGTTACGGAAGGAACAGTAGGTGACACACAGAAAGGCAGCAGAATGGAAGTAAAATAACAAATTTACTCATGGATGAGGGTCGATTGCACATAAACCGAGCCTGGATCGAAGACGCACTGGGTTACAGCTCCTCCTTTTACAGGGTTTCACAGCCTTGACTTCCTTTGGGTGGTTACATTCCATTCTCACAGTTCAAATCACGGTCACAGAATAGTTCATCTTTTCAACCCAGACGTAGCAGCTCTTTGCAGTTGGGGAGTTTACCTTTAAGATCCACCTAGTTATCTATTCTAGCCCATAGGAAGGGGGTGTTCAGAGTCAGGGGAGCAAATGTTAGCAATGGGTTCTTTCATTTAGACACTCTTACGATCATGTGGCTCCAGTCTCATCGGAGCTCAAGACCTTGCTGTGCCCTGTTATCTCAGGTTAAGACCAATGCCTCATTCAGCAATTAGTGCCTTCAGTGCCCATCAGTTCTGAGCTAAAGAAAACAAACTGCTGTTAGAGACAGCAGAAGCCATTTTACATTGTAACACTTTATAGGTTTTTGCTATTTATAAAAGTTTTCCCTATCAATGAGAACCTCAAAGTTTAAGTAATTCAAAGAGTAAAATAAAAGAAACTGCTGTTAGACAGCAGAAGCCATTTTACATTGTAACACTTTATAGGTTTTTGCTATTTATAAAAGTTTTCCCTATCAATGAGAACCTCAAAGTTTAAGTAATTCAAAGAGTAAAATAAAAGATAGATAATAGAAAACAGATGTCAGGAGCCATTCTACATACTTTGGGGGGAAAATTATTTCATAATTAAATTATGACTATAGCTGGCTACAGCCCAATGTCACTTTACCTGCTAGCCAGCTTCGGTATGTGAAAACAAAACTCCGTGAAGTTGAGGCCTCAATGGTCCCATGATACTGTGATGCTAAAGGGCAAGACAAGTACATCAGCTGAAGACATCCTGGTTCTTTGAGAACCATGTAGTAATAAAAAAAAGAGAAAATGTTCACTTGGAGGAAGAACAAATTCTTTACTAGCCTGCTATCTTGTCCCACCTACTACTGTAAGAATGCTCTTACCACCCTCATCAACATAAGATTATCCTGCTCTCCAAGTCCTTAATCACCTGGTGCTCTCTCCAGTTATTGTGTGTACCCAAAGTATAATGGCTAGCTCAGGAGTACCTGTGTTTTGCCCACTCTGAGGCACTGACCTCCCAGCCCCCGTGTACTGTGAATTTATGCGTGTCTCTACTGTCTTTCTTTAGCCCTCACAGTCCCCTCTCTAGACAGATTGGAGGATGGATCGGCCTCCAATAGAGAGCTGCACCTTTTCCTAATGGAAAGGGGACCAAGAGATGGAGGGAAAGTGGAAGGAAGGCAGGGGAAGTAAAAAGAATTAAGATTTGTTATGTCCATGCACCAACTCCCCATGAGAAATGTAATTATTATGTATGGCAGACATGTACTAAAAATATTTTTTAAACATAAAAAAGATACTCAATAGAAGATTCATTATCAAAACCAATGAAAAAATCAAGGTTCTTTAGTAGATCAACTGTTGGGAGTTAGGAATGATGGTGTTTTGTTTACCCAGTAGCAAATCTAACGAGAACAGCCAATAGGCACTGGGAAAGTATGCACTAGTATTTATAGTTAATGCAATCTGGAGGCAAGAGTATGGGTTTTAGAGCCAAACAGCCATCATTTGATTCTTAGTGCCATAGTCAATGCATCAATGGCCCTAGTTAATGGCTCTCCTGGACTCACGCCCAGTCCAATGTGACTTTGCAGCTCTCCCCTCGAAATTTTGTTAGCTGTGTAGCTTGCTTTTGTCAACAGAGTAAGGAGGAAGTGATGTGTACCACTTCGCAGCCTAGGATTCACAAAGCCTTTTGCTTCTCTCCCTCTCTTCTCAACCTTACTTCTACCAAAAGAATAAACCAGGACTCATCTGCTGAAATCTGGGGGACCATGTGGAGTAGAGCCCAGCTGTTTTAGGTGTGGATAGATTAGACCCCCTTAGAATCAGCCAACTCTCAATCATGTAGACAGCCTGTCAAGGTCAGAGAGCCATCTGCCTGCTGTTTGACCTGTGGTCTTAATACAGTAGGCTCACTATTTTAAGCTACTGAGTTTTGGAGTGGTTTGTTTTATAGTGATTACTAAATCACACAACTGTGTTACTAGCTATGTAACCTTCAGGAAGTTGCTTAACTTCTGAGTCTCTTTTTTTTTTTTTTTCTTTCAGTACTGGGGATTGAACTCAGGACCATGCGCTTGCAAGAGAAGCACAGAACCACTGAGCTAAATCCCTTTTGAGTCTCATTTTATTCATCTATGCTTAAAGATAATGTATAATATATTTAATCCCCACGATAATCTTGTGATGCATTTTATTCTCATTGTAAAACAAATGAATTCTTACAAATGAGAAGCAATTTGAATCAATGCAACTTTCTCATAAAATACCTCAAAGTAAACCAAGTTTATAAGCAAACTTAATAATTTCAAAATGCATTTGAAAAAAGGAGAGTTTCATTTACATTAAAACTATCCCCTAATGTTAAACAGTTGAAATTTTTAGTACAGAAAAGATAACCCACAAGTCTGAATGGAATAAGAACAAGGATTGAATTTTTTTTTGCAGTCTTTCCAGGGCCTAGCAGAATCTGCAGCATATTAGTAGATATCAATATGTGCTGTTGTTTTTGCTGTTGTTATTTTTGCACAATACCACTGAACTAAATCCCAAGTTTTTTGTGGGTTTTTTTTTGGGGGGGGTGTTTTTATTTTTGTTTTTAGCTTTTTGAGACAGGGTCTCACTATGTAGTCCAGGCTGACCTTAAACTATGTAACCCAGGCTGACCACAAACTCATGCTAATCCTCCTGCCTCAGCCTCCCAAGTGCTGGGATTACAAGCATGCACCACCACAACAGGCTTCAATATGTTTTTTTTTTTTTCTAGATGGTAAAAGACCTTTATTAGTCTGGCCAGACGGCACTCCCGGAGCCAGGTGGCTCAGAGAATCTATTGTGATACTCAAATAGAAAATTGAAGGATTCAAAATGTAACCAGATGTGGTAGCACAAACCTGTAATCTCAAGTATTCAGGAGGCTGAGGCAAAAGGACTGCAAGTTCCAGGCCAGCCTTGGCAACTTAGTGAGACCTTGTCTCAAAGTAGAATTTTAAGTGGGCTTGAGATGTAGTGGTGGTAGGATGCTTGCTTAGCATTCTTGGGGCCCTGGGTTTGACCCCACTACCAAAAAAAAAAAAAAAAAACTTGATGCCTCCAATGAAATAAAATCATCTTCCTTTTTTCTCACATGATCCCTCCAAAATTACAGAGAAACTTTCCTACATGGTTAAGACAGCAGCACAGAATGGGGAGGAAGAATTGAAGTATTAGCAGAAGCCAGTCCTTGGTTCCAGGTCTCCTCCTTGTAGGAATTCTTCAACACAGAGACACTTTCCTGCCCCAGTTGTGTCTTGCCTCTCACCCTGACTGCGGCTGAGTTTCAGCTACCTTGATAGCTGTGGGAGTAAGTATAAGTGACTCATATGGCCCTTTCTATATAGGTCAGAAAGGGGTCCTTTTCTAAATTTTAACATCACAGGGAGGTCTTTGTTTTAATTTACCCTTG